>NW_027602240.1:0-43635 GCF_053455715.1 Rhinoraja longicauda | reverse complement strand
TCCCTCACTCCCTCTCCTGTCACGTGTGGCGGCGCCGTAATGGCTGCTGCTCGCTGGCAATCTGTTTGTCCCTTTTTCCTTTTGTGTTTGTGTGTTGGTGTTGGGGGTTTGTTTTTGGCTGAGTATGTGTGGGGGGTGGTGGGGGTGCGGGGTGGTGGGAGGTGTGTGCGGGTGGTGGGGGGGGCGGGGGTGTGTGGGGGGGTGGTGGGGGGTGTGTGGGGGGTGTGTGGGGGGTGTGTGGGGGGCTGTGTGGGGGGGTGTGTGGGGGGTGTGTGGGGGGTGTGGGGGGGTGTGCGGGGTGTGTGGGGGGTGTGTGGGGGGTGTGGGGGGGTGGTGGGGGGTGCGGGGTGGTGGGGGGGGCGGGGGGTGTGGGTGTGGGAAATCTTTCTTTTTTTAGGTCTCTTCCTCGGGGCACGCCTCGGCCGCGGGACCTCCCATCGCCCAGTACGGCTCGGCCATGGGGCCTCCCATCGCCCAGTACGGCTCGGCCACGGGGCCTTCCATCGCCCAGTACGGCTCGGCCATGGGGCCTCCCATCGCCCAGTACGGCTCGGCCATGGGGCCTCCCATCGCCCAGTACGGCTCGGCCACGGGGCCTCCCATCACCCAGTTCGGCTCGGCCATGGGGCCTCCCATCACCCAGTACGGCTCGGCCACGGGGCCTTCCATCGCCCAGTACGGCTCGGCCACGGGGCCTCCCATCGCCCAGTACGGCTCGGCCACCGGGCCTTCCATCGCCCAGTACGGCTCGGCCACGGTGCCTTCCATCGCCCAGTACGGCTCGGCCGCGGGGACTTTCCATTTCCTTGCGGGGGCTGTGCGGGTCGGTCGCACAGGGGTGAGCCGTCTGTAGGGGTCGAGCTGTCTGTCCGTGGGAGGGGCATGGGGAACAGAGAGGACGTTTTTTTGCCTCCATCACAGTGAGGGGGTGTTTGGAGTCACTGTGATGGATGTTTGTGTTGGGGTTGTGTGTTTTGGGTTCATTGCTGTTTTTTTTGCTCTGTGACTGCTGGCAAATTCATTTCGTTCGGTAAAACGAATGACAATAAAGCTATTCTGTATCTGTATCATCACCCCGTCCCTCCCTCCCTCCCCTCGTGGCCCCTTACCTCCCTCCCCTAGTGTCTCCCTCCCTCCCTCCCTCCCTCTCGTGGCCCCCTCCCTCACTCCCTCCCCTCGTGGCCCCCTCCCTCCCTCACTCACTCCCTCCCCTCGTTGCCCCCTCCCTCCCTCACTCCCTCCCCTCGTGCCTCCCTCACTCCCTCCCCTCGTGGCCCCCCCTCCCTCACTCCCTCCCCTCATGGCCCCCCCCCCCCCCCCCACTCCCTCCCCTCGTTGCCCCCTCCCTCCCTCACTCCCTCCCCTCGTGGCCCCCTCCCTCCCTCACTCCCTCCCCTTGTGGCCCCCCCCTCCCTCACTCCCTCCCCTCGTTGCCCCCTCCCTCCCTCACTCCCTCCCCTCGTGCCCCCCTCCCTCCCTCACTCCCTCCCCTCGTGCCCCCCTCCCTCCCTCACTCCCTCCCCTCGTGGCCCCCCCTCCCTCACTCCCTCCCCTCATGGCCCCCCCCTCCCTCACTCCCTCCCCTCGTTGCCCCCTCCCTCCCTCACTCCCTCCCCTCGTGCCCCCCTCCCTCCCTCACTCCCTCCCCTCGTGGCCCCATCCTTCAGCCTGGTCTCTCACTCACCTTGTCCACAGTGAGGGTGAGCTGCACTGTTGCTGCATTGCTGTAGCTACAGCCTCTGCTGCTGCGAGTGGGGACGCCCACTATTGCTGCGTTTGCCTTTATTATTGTCACGTGTGCCGAGGTACAGTGAAAAGCTTTGTGTTACATGCTATCTAAACAGATCAGATAATACTGTTTATAAATATCTATATACTAAAACTCTCGTTTGTTATCTTCTTGTGACTGAACTTCAGCCAAACCGGTACACGATAGAGCGACAATGTTAGGCCCCACTTTATTCACCATTGTCACTTCAGTGATAATGCAAGTCGTTTTATTGAAATCAGTGTTATATTTTTAAAGTTCTTCACATTTTAAAGTTTAAAAGGAGGGGAGGGAAGGGGAGGAGGGAGGGATGGGGGAAGGGGGGAGTGGGGGAGAAGGAAGAGGGGTGTTGAGGAGAGAGGGGAGGGGAGGGGGGGAGGACAGGGTGCTGCACCAATGCAGGAGTGGATTGGGCCCAACAGGTCCACTTGGTCTAGTAATCAGTTAAAACTCAAGTATAATAAATAGATAAAAGTGGGAGATACAGAGTGTGTAGTTTTCATCATTATAGCGCATCAGTTCCAGAGACAAAGTCCAATGTCCACAATGGGGCAGAGATGAATCAGACAGGACCCTTGCTTATGGAAGGTCCATTCAGAGGCCTGGCAACACAGGGGAAGAAACTATTCCTGAGTCTGGTGGTGAGTGTTTTCAAGCTTCTGTGTCTTCTGTCAGACAGGTGCAGGGAGAAGGAATGGGACAAGTCTTTGATTATGTTGGCAGCTTCTCCAAGGCAGCTTGGTGTAGATGGAGTCAGTGGTGGGGAGCCTGATCTGTGTGATGGACAGGGCTCACATCCACAACTCTCTGCACATTCTTGCCATCTTGGGCAGAGCTGTTCCCAAAGCAAGCTGTGACGCACCCACAGTATGTTTCTATGGTGCATCTGTAGAAGTCTGTAAGAGTCACAGGAGACGTGCCCAATTTCCTCACTCCTCAATAATTCAGCTCATCACCAAAGATTAGTTATTTACACAAACACACACACACACACACCTGAACACACACACACACACACACACCTGACCACACACAAACACACACACACACACATGAACACACACACACACACCTGACCACACACACACACACAAATCTGACCATCCACACACACACACGACCAACCACACACACACACCTGCCCACCCACATACACACACACACTTGACCACACACACACACATGATCACACACACACATACCCACCTGACCACTCACATACACACCTGACCACATACACACACACCTGACCACACACACACACCTGACCACACACACACATCTGACCACAACACATGCACTGTGACCAAATACACACACTGATCACGCAAACACACACACCTGACCACCCACACACACCTGACCACCCACACACACCTGACCACACACACCTGACCACACACACACACACAGCTGACCACACACACACACAAACTCACCTGACCACACACACGCCTGACCAAACACACACACACCTGACCAAACACACACACATACCCCTGACCACACACACACACATGACCACACACACACCTGACCACACACACACACACACACCTGACCACACACACCCACACACACACACCTGACCACACACACCTGACCACAACATGACCACACACACACACACACACCTGACCACACACACCTGACCACACACACACACACACACCTGACCACACACACACACACACACCTGACCACACACACACACACACACACACCTGACCACACACACCTGACCACACACACACACACCTGACCACACACACACACCTGACCACACACACACCTGACCACACACACACACCTGACCACACACACACACACCTGACCAAACACACACACATACCCCTGACCACACACACACACACCTGACCAAACACACACCTGACCGCACACACACATGACCACACACACACACACGCGCATACACACACTGGAGATGAAAAGGAGATAAAAGCGTGACAGATAACGAGAGGGGAGGTGAAATATAAAGCCAATGCGATATTGGTGAGGGAGGTCCGGGGGAGAGAAGCGACACCTGACCACCCACACACACACCTGAGCACACACACACCTGACCACCCACACACACACCTGAGCACACACACACCTGACCACCCACACACACACCTGAGCACACACACACCTGACCACCCACACACACACCTGAGCACACACACACACACACACCTGGGCACCCACACACACACCTGACCACCCACACACACACCTGACCACCCACACACACACCTGACCACCCACACACCTGACCACCCACACACACACCTGACCACCCACATACACACCTGACCACCCACATTATGTTTCTATGGTGCATCTTTAGAAGTCTGTAATTCAGCTCATCACCAAAGATTAGTTATTTACACAAACACACACACACACACACACACACACACACACACACACACACACCTGACTACACACACACACACACACACACCTGACCACACACACACACACACACACACAAATCTGACCATCCACACACACACACGACCAACCACACACACACACACCGGCCCACCCACATACACACACACACTTGACCACACACACACATGATCACACACACACATACCCACCTGACCACTCACATACACACCTGACCACACACACACACACCTGAGCACACACACACACCTGAGCACACACACACACCTGACCACACACACACATCTGACCACAATACATGCACTGTGACCAAATACACACACTGATCACACAAACACACACACCTGACCACACACACCTGACCACAGACACACACCTGACCACAGACACACACACAGCTGACCACACACACACACAAACTCACCTGACCACACACACACCTGACCACACACACACTCACACACACACACCTGACCACACACACACCTGACCACACACACACCTGACCACACACACACCTGACCACACACACACCTGACCACACACACACCTGACCACACACACCCACACACACACACACCTGACCACAACATGACCACACACACAGACACACACACACACACACACACCTGACCACACACACACCTGACCAAATACACACCTGACCAAATACACACACTGATCACGCAAACACACACACCTGACCACACACGCACACCTGACCACAGACACACACACAGCTGACCACACACACACACACACACACCTGACCACACACACACCTGACCACAACATGACCACACACACACACACCTGACCACACACACACACACACACACACACACACCTGACCACACACACACACCTGACCACACACACACACACACACACACCTGACCACACACACACCTGACCACACACACACCTGACCACACACACACACACACACACCTGACCACACACACACCTGACCACACACACACCTGACCACACACACACACACACACCTGACCACACACACACACACACACCTGACCACAACATTACCACACACACAGACACTGGAGATGAAAATGAGATAAAAGTGTGACAGATAACGAGAGGGGAGGTGAAATATAAAGCCAATGCGATATTGGTGAGGGAGGTCCGGGGGAGAGAAGAGAGGCGGGCTGGTTGGAGAAATGGGTGCGCACCGGAATGGGGTTCCAGGAAAGAGAGAGGGGTTGGTGGGTATTACTCAAAATGGGATAATTCAGTGTCCTACAGTGTAAGCTACCCAAGTGCAATATGAGGTGCCGCACCTCCAGAGTGCGTGTGACCTCACTCTGGGAACGGGGGAGGCCCGGGACAAAAGTGCATGGGAATGGGGATGGGAGTTAACATCGTTAGCAACCGAGAGATCCCGCAGCCCATGGCAGACCGAGTGCAAGTGTTCAGTGAAATGTTCACCCAGACTCCGCTTGGTGTCGCCGATGTTAAGGAAGTCACATCGGGGGCACTGAATGTACTGGATAAGGTGCATGTGAACCCCTGTCTCCCATGGATCGGTGGCTGGGGTCTGTTGGTGGAGGCTAGGGAGCAGGTGTGAACACAGGTATTACATCTCGTGTTGATGCAGGGGAAGGTACCTGGGGTGGCAGTGGGCCGTGAGGAAGGGGATGAGTTAACCAAGGAGTACAAAGTCGGAGGAAGGTTGCTTTATTGATGATGCAGGGAGTTAACGTTGGTCAATAGAGTGGATTCCAAATGCCATTCACAAATATTACTGTATTTCGCTCACTGTGATTGGCGTTATCGATAATGTTTCCAAATCATGGGATGCCATTAAGTAAATACGGTTATCACCTTTCCCCGCCGCGCCTCTTCGCTACTTGTCTGTATTTACGGCTTTCATTTGTTAATGATTTGAAGTAGAGAGGTTATTGGATATTTCACCACGTTCACAAACTCCTGTCCAAATTTCGATTGAGTCACGCCGTAAATAAATGTGTTTGTGCATAAACTTAAGTTCTGCAGCATATATCCGAGTTGGCCAAAGATATACTCAATCTCGTTGTACTCATTCCGATTTGTTCCTGCAATGTTGTAATAGAAGTAATTAAGGACATCTGTTGACCACAAAATGATAAAACTGCCTGATATGGTGAAGAGTAAAACGACAGACCTCCTCCTGCTCTCCATCTCTGGGTCACTGCGCTTCTCTCCTTTGCTCTGACCTCTCAGCACCTTACGGACCCGACTGGCCATTAAGATGTGCCGGACTGTAAGGATGTTGAAAAATAAAATAAAAGCAATGGGTAACAATGGGGTCATAATTTGATCAAACCTATTAAATATCACCCAGCCTTGTGTCGAATAATAGCCTGATTTAGTCTCACAATACCAAGACACATGGTTAATTATCTCTCGAGGTTCAGAGATAAAGCAGGAGGGAACGTTTTTCAGACACAGCACAAGGCCGGTTGTTGCCAGAACCACTGCCGCAGTTTTCCCGCTGCAATATTTTGGTTTCAGCTTCTGGCAACATATGAGGACAAAGCGGTCAAAGGTGAACATGGCGGTAAACCAGACGGAGCAATCTTTGGAAACACACATGAGGAAAAAGATAACGCTGCAGAGTGGATAGATATCCAGAAAGGATCCGGGGATGTACAAGGTGATCCGTCTCAGTATGACCGCGGTGACGACAGCCAGTAGATCGGCCGCTGCCATGGCCACCAGGTAACGAGTGGTGCAGGTGGAGAGGGCGCACTTTCCCCGGGACAAGATCACAATCGCCACCAGATTCACTGTAACAAGGCAAACAGAATGTACAGTAAGAGGCAAGAGTGTTTTATCCCCATATGTCCCGAGATGGAACAATGACATTCTTACTAGCACCAGTAAAAAATATATATGTAACATGTGTAGGAAGGAATTGTAAATGCTGGTTTAAACCCGATAGACACAAAAAGCTGGAGTAATTCAGCGGGACAGGCAGCATCTACAGAGGGAAGGAATGGGTGACGTTTCGGGTCGAGACCCTTCTTCAGACCGGTTAGGGATAAGGGAAACAATAGAAATAGACGATGTGGTAGAGAGATAAAGAACAATGAATGAAAGATATGCAAAAACTAACGTTGATAAAGGAAACGGGGCATTGTTTGCTGTTTGTTGAGTGTAAACGAGAAGCAGGTGCGACGTGGGTGGGGGAGATACTGAGAGAGAGAGGGAATGTCGGGGTTACTTGAAGATAGATCAATCAAAACTCAAACCCCTGGGCTCTAATTTGCTCAAGATAAAGATGACAGGCGGTTCCTCCAATTTACGTCTCGTCTCACTCTGACAATGGAGGAGGACAGAATGGTCTGTGTGGGAATGGGTAGGAGAATTAAAGTCTTTAGCAACACGGATATCTGGTAGGTTCAGGCGGATTGAGCAATGGAGTTCAGTGAAATAAGCGCCGCATCTACGTTTGGTCTCGCCGATGTATCAGAGTTCACATCTTGGACAACGGATACAGTAGATGAGGTTGGAGGTGCAAGTGAACCTCTGCCTCACCTGAAAGGGCAGTCGGGGTCCCTGGACAGAGTGGAGGGAGGAGGTTTCGGGACAGGTGTTGCATCTTCTGCGGTTGTAAGGGATGGAGTGGTTTGGGTATGATGGGATGGGATATTTATAAATATAGGCCCATTGAGGAGGCGTTGTGAACTGTTTTGTATGTGCTGATATGTTTGTGTGCTACTGTATGTTTCATTTTTTCCTTAGTACCTAAACAGATGTACAGCACTTTGGTCAACGTGGGTTGTTTTTAAATGTGCTGTACAAATAAAATTGACTTGACTTGACTTGATATATATAAAGAACATGTTACATATTTATATATTTGTTATATATACGTACAAATATAAACATAGAGATATATACATATACACATATACGTGTGTCCTGTGTATCTCTATATAGATATGTAGACGGACCTCTAAAGCACAATTGGACTTTGAAAAGGAAGAAAGCTCCACTTGTTTTCGGCGAGGCCACTTGGGGACAAAGTGTTCGATATAAAGGGAGCAGAGCGGTGAAAATAAACCGCTAATAAACGTGACACGTTCCAATGGCGCTTTATTGTCACAGGTGCAAACGCGCAGTGAACATCTTCCCTTACATACAGTCCAGTAGACCACTGCCGTACCTAAGCACTATTCTTGATTGGCAAATTGTACAGAAATAGTCCACTGAGCCCGCATACATGAGGTGTTCCGTTTAGCACCATTTGCATAGTTCAGTTCGTGCTCTAGGTCTGAGACACGGCTCCTGATCCAGGCGAGCCCCCAGGCTCCAGCCATCGCCTTCCTTGGACATGTGGATGGATCATCAACCCACCGATGTCCCTCACTTCGTCCGTCCACCTTTGTTCTCCGGGGACACCTTCCGCAGCTGATCTCGAGGGCGCGGTTGGCCAGACCCTGGTCCTCTCCGACCGGCCTTAATTCTCAGCCGTCGCTGTTGCCGGCTCCATCCTCCCGGTGTCTGGTGTCCCGGTACCTGGTCTTCGGCTCGGCAGCCGACAGGCGACAGGCGACAGGTGACAGGCGACATGCGACAGGCGACAGGTGACAGGTGACGGGCGGTTGGCAGCTTCTGGACGCTGGTGGCTTTGTCACACAGTTCCCTTAGCAAGGGCCGTGATATTTGTGGGACGTGATATTTTTGTGTCAATGTGGTATTTGTTTCAGAACAGAGAACCTTGGTCAGAAGGAGCTGATTGAACCTGTCAGACGCTGGGACTCAAACCCGAAACATTAATTCCAGTTCCCTTTCCCCAGAAGCACAATCCAACTGCTGCTTATTTCAAACACTTTCTATTTTTGTTTCATATATTCCAGACCGGTGTTTGATTTGTATCTATTATTTTGTTATTTTGATTTACAGAAGAGATAGACATCTGTCGCAGAATCTTCAAATCTATACAGATGAAAGGAATGGCGATCACTGCAGGGACAGACGGCGAAGTGTTGTGTACATGTTCTTCGTGGCCCGCTCCGCTTGTGGTGTATTTGGGAAGGGTGCAGAACAGATTTGCCAGAAAGATGCCTCCATTAGAGGGTAATGATTGTAAAGTTGGAGAAAGTTGGGTTGTTTTCTGTGGAGAGTTGGAGAAGAGAGGAGTGGCGATACAAATACATCAAATTATTAGAAGCATAGATAAAGTGGAGCATCAGAACCTTTCTTCTGAGGTTAAAATGTGAAAGACTCGACCGCACAGTTTCAGGGTCAGACGGGGGGAGTTGAAAAGAGATGTTTATTACCCCGAGCGTGATGGGGGCTTTGGCACAAGCTGGTGGTGGAAGCAGATGCGAGAGTGTTAGGTAAATTAGTGGTGTTAGTGGTGTTAGGTAAATTAAATGGATTAAAGGCAGATAAATCCCCAGGGCCAGATAGGCTGCATCCCAGAGTGCTTAAGGAAGTAGCCTCAGAAATAGTGGATGCATTAGTGATAATTTTTCAAAACTCTTTAGATTCTGGAGTAGTTCCTGAGGACTGGAGGGTAGCTAATGTAATCTCACTTTTTAAAAAGGGAGGGAGAGAGAAAACGGGGAATTATAGACCAGTTAGCCTAACATCGGTAGTGGGGAAAATGCTAGAGTCAGTTATTAAAGATGTGATAGCATCACATTTGGAAAGTGGTGAAATCATCGGACAAAGTCAGCATGGATTTACCAAAGGCAAATCATGCCTGACGAATCTTATAGAATTTTTCGAGGATGTAACTAGTTGAGTGGATAAGGGAGAACCAGTCGATGTGTTATATCTGGACTTTCAGAAGGCCTTCGACAAGGTCCCACATAGGAGATTGGTGTACAAACTTAAAGCACACGGTATTGAGGGTTCAGTGTTGAGGTGGATAGAAAATTGGTTGGCGGACAGGAAGCAAAGAGTAGGAATAAACGGGTCCTTTTCGGAATGGCAGGCAGTGACTAGTGGGGTACTGCAAGGCTCAGTGCTGGGACCCCAGTTATTTACAGTGTATATTAATGATTTGGACGAGGGAATTGAATGCAACATCTCTAAGTTTGCGGATGACACGAAGCTGGGTGGCAGTGTTAGCTGCGAGGAGGATGCTAGGAGGCTGCAGAGTGACTTGGATAGATTAGGCGAGTGGGCAAATGCATGGCAGATGCAATATAATGTGGATAAATGTGAGGTTATCCACTTTGGTGGCAAGAACAGGAAAGCAGAGTATTACCTGAATGGTGACCGATTGGGAGAAGGGGAGATGCAACGTGACCTGGGTGTCATGGTGCACCAGTCATTGAAAGCAAGCATGCAGGTGCAGCAGGCAGTGAAGAAAGCGAATGGTATGTTGGCATTCATAGCAAGAGGATTTGAGTTTCGGAGCAGGGAGGTTCTGCTGCAGTTGTACAGTGCCTTGGTGAGACCGCACCTGGAGTATTGTGTGCAGTTTTGGTCTCCTAACCTGAGGAAAGACGTTCTTGCCTTAGAGGGAGTACAGAGAAGGTTCACCAGATTGATCCCTGGGATGGCGGGACTTACATATGAGGAAAGACTAGATAGACTGGGCTTGTACTCGCTGGAATTTAGAAGACTGAGGGGGGATCTTATAGAAACATATAAAATTCTTAAGGGGTTGGAGAGGCTAGATGCGGGAAAATTGTTCCCGATGTTGGGGGAGTCCAGAACCAGGGGGTCACAGCTTAAGGATAAGGGGGAAGTCTTTTAAGACCGAGATGAGAAAACATTTCTTCACACAGAGTGGTGAGTCTGTGGAATTCTCTGCCACAGAAGGTAGTTGAGGCCAGTTCATTGGCTATATTTAAGAGGGAGTTAGATGTGGCCCTTTTTGCTAAAGGGATCAGGGGGTATGGAGAGAAGGCAGGTACAGGTTACTGAGCTGGATGATCAGCCATGATCATATTGAATGGCGGTGCAGGCTCGAAGGGCCGAATGGCCTACTCCTGCACCTATTTTCTATGTTTCTATGTTTCTAAGTTACGTTTCAGAAGCTTTTGGGTTTCAACATGGGTACACATGGGATGTACATGGACCATATGCAAGTACAGGAGATGATGGCATCATGCTTGGCACATGCACTGTGGGCCTAAGGGCCTGTTCCCATGCCGTATTGTATATTCTATGTTGTTGGTAGCGCTCGGGTAGTTTAAACTAACGCGTTACTCAACCGCACACAATGTTCCAGTAAAGTCACTCACAGATTCAGGCTTATTTTCGCGTGAGCGCACAGAAGATAGGGCAGACAAATCAAAGATTAGCCTTCGCGGTCAGCTGGGAGAGGTGACAGAGATGCGACAACGCATTGCATCCCATCAGCCGTCACATACAGCACGTAATCCGCCGGCATTATCGCCACCTCCAATGGGATCGCACCGCCAGTCACAACTTCCCATCTCCACCTTTTAGACAATAGACAATAGACAATAGGTACAGGAGTAGGCCATTCAGCCCTTCGAGCCAGCACCGCCATTCAATGCGATCATGGCTGATCACTCTCAATCAGTACCCCGTTCCTGCCTTCTCCCCATACCCCTCACTCCGCTATCCTTAAGAGCTCTATCCAGCTCTCTCTTGAAAGCATCCAACGAACTGGCCTCCACTGCCTTCTGAGGCAGAGAATTCCACACCTTCACCACTCTCTGACTGAAAGTCCGCCTTTCACAGGGACTGTTCCCTCCGCAACTCCCTGGTTAACTCCACCAACTTGCCACCCGAACCACCCCGCCCCCAGGTACCTTCCCCTGCTACCGCAGGAGATGCAACTCCGGGCCCTGTACCTCTTCCCTCGACTATGACCAAGGGCCCCGAATGTCCTTTCAAGTGAGGCAGAGGTTTACTTGCACCTCTTCCAACTTCATCTACTGCTGTTCCTCGTGTGGTCCAATATATCGGCGAGACCAAGCGCAGTCGCTGCAATCATTTCGCTCAACACCTCCGCTCAGTCCACTTAAACCTACCTGATCTCCCGGTTGCCGAACTCTTTCCCACAGCGACCTTTCTGTCCTGGGCCTCCTCCACTGTCAGAGTGAGGCCCAACGCAAATTTGGAGGACCAGGACATAAAGGTAGGCGTGGGAATGGGAGCGGGAGTTAAAGTGCTTAGCAACCGGGTGATCATGTAGGTCTAGGCGGGTCTCAGTCTGAAGAACGGTCTCGACTCGAAACAGCACCCATTCCTCTACCCAGAGATGCTCCCTGACCCGCTGAGATTGTCCAGCGTTTCGTGTCTACATTTCCTTAGCAGCATCTGCTTTGATCTGCCGTTTTCACACCTTACCCCTCCGTATCTCCAAACCCCCTCTCCCCTGGGTCTCAGTCTGAAGAAGGATCTCGACCCGAAACGTCACCCATTCCATCTGTCCACAGATGATGCCTGAGTTATCCAGCATTTTGTGTCTATCTTCATTGAGGATACAGTCAGGCTGATACAGATATCGTTCCCTTTTACTGAGTCATTTGCAGTCAGAAAGCACATGTTTAAGGTGAGAGGTGAGGGGGTTCCAAGGGATCGGAGGAAGATTGTTTTGTCACCCAGGGAGGGCTGCAATTTGGACCGCAATCTGTGGCGATCTAATGGAGGCAGCGACGAAATGAGAACGAGTTGGAGGATTATTCCAGTCGCCACATTTTAGAGGTTTAAGGAACAAATGCTGGTAAATGTGCTGAGATGAGAAGGTGTTAGCTGGCAAGATTGTTCTGGGCCGAAACACAGTTTCTGTCCTCCGTGTTAAATCGCACAAAGAACAAAAAGCATTGAGTAAATCGCACAACGGATCAGGCAGTTTGGACGGAGGAGCAGGGCAGCGGTAGAGTTACTGCTTTTCACAGCGCTTTCAGTGCCGGAGACTCGGGTTCGATCCCGACTCCGGGTGGCGTCTGTACGGAGTTTGTACGTTCTCCCCGTGACTTTGGTGGGGTTTCTCCGAGTTCTTCGGTTTCCTCCCACATTCCAAAGACGTACATGTTTGTAGGTTAATTGGTTTGGTATAAGTGTGAATTATCGCGAGTGTGTATGGGATAGTATTAATGTGCGGGGATCGCTGGTCGACACGGACTCGATGGGCCGAAGTGACTGTGTCTGCGCTGTTTCTCTAAACTAAAGTAACATAAACAAAAGGAGACAGAAAGAGCTTCCGAATGGATCATTCTTCAGACTGAAAGATCTCATCCGAAAGGTCACCTTTCCTTTACCCCCACGGTTGCTTTCTGACCCGCTGAGTCCATCCAGCACGTTGTGCTTTGCTCTAGATTCCAGCATCAAAGGTTCCATGTGTCTCACGTAAAAGTGGGTAGTTGAGCCAGGAACTATCGCAACGTTTAAGAAACATTTACACAGGTTGATGGATAAGACAGGTTTGGAGGAACACGGACCAAATGCGGCAGCTGGGACACGTGTGGCTGGAACATGTTGGCCGGTGTGGGCAAGTTGGGTCGAAGGGCCTGTTTCCACACTGTACCACTCTATGACACTAAACACCAAACAATCAAATATAGCTGTTGGAAACACGAAGCCAAGACCGGCAGGCAGGGGCTTACACTTACAATGATTAAGCAGTTACAGTCACGTACCAGGAACACCAATCACCGCAATGATCAGGTAGAATATTTTCCGGAAGCCGTAAAAGGTTTCCAACATTTTCTGTCTGAATGAAATCACCGAGTGCACGGCAGAGCTCTCCCAATCATACAGTGACACCGCCTTCCCGGAGGTCTCAATTTATCCAAGCCATGGCCCTCCGGGACAAAGTGCTTGCACAATCGATAGTTGGAGAATTGCAAAGAAAAACAGATGACGGAAACAGATTTAAATCCCCATTGTACCGTGACGTGCACGTAAATGTTTAAATCCTACAATGGAAGATTATAGAACTAGACCTGGTAACAAAACATAACTGGGTGTTTTCTGCATCTTTTTAAATGAACTGGTTGAGTTGTATTTAAGGGTCATATTTGAGGTGATGAATGGAGGGGGAGGGGGGGTGCGTGGATCCTTGAATAAACAAATTCACAGGCAGTAAGACCGGGCAAAGCCGTACACCAATAAGCCGGAGGAGCCTGATTTCAGAAATTCTGGCAAGTAGAAACACAATGAGCAAGTTTGAAATATGTTTAATCCAATAATTTACATACTGGGGAATCGCGATGGGGAAAAGAGACCAAGGTAGCGAAGGGAACTTAAACACAATGCAGGAAGAGAGATAGATATAGAGACATTGATAACTGGTGATGCAACAATGGTGATAACTGATGAATTCTTTGGAAAATGCATAATCCACATGTTGCCATTGTGCTTTGATAACAGTGAGAGACTTCGGGTTCTCTGTGTATTTCCCAGTGCGCACTGTTGGCGTCTTGGATGAACCGACGTTTGAGAAACTCACCACTGCTCCACGATGTTTTCTATGTGCGCTGTCCCGATCGCAGCTGTAATTAACAGGGCCGGTGCCTCGTGTGAAAGCGAGAATCAGCGTTCAGGTCAAACACACAATTACCTGCAAAACAGCCGCTATTACTCACAGTGAAGCGACACTGCGCTGAACGACCCGACATATCTAGACCAGGCCCGACTCATGTTGTCTGCCCTATAATGTGGCAACAAGGCACACCGGGTCCACTCACCGCCCGGGACACTGACGTTTTCAGTGAATCAAACCGCCCGCCACCTCCACAATGGTCCCAACGTCCGTTCCCCACAGGGAAGGTTTCACTTAATGCGCAGCGATAGAGTTGCTGGCTCACGGCGACAGAGACCCACCCGGGTGCTGCCGGTACGGAGTTTGTTCGTTCGTTCTCCCTGTGACCTGCGTGGGGTTTCTCCAGGTGCTCCGGGTTCCCCCCCACACTCCAAAGACGCACAGGTTTGTAGGTTAATTAATTTGGCACAATTGTAAGTTGTCCGTAGTATGTGTAGCATAGTGCTAATGTGCGGGGGTCGCTGGTCGGTGCTGAGTCGGTGGGCCCAAGGGCCTCGTTCCGCCCTGTATCGTTAAACTAAACTAAACTAAACTTCAATAAACCACAATCCAGCGCAATCAGACGTGACTTGGCAAACGATGACCCACCTTCACTGTGGCTTCCGTCAGCTAAGTTAGGTGCCGGAGGTCCGCACAAGGCATCGTTTCCCTTGTCGGCGCGTCTTTTACATCCATCACAGTGAGTCTCCTCCAGTCACCTCCTCACTGTGATGGAAGGCCACAATGTCTTTTCTCTTCCCCTGCCGTCTTCTCCCGCGGTCAGGCTGTTGAAGTTGCCACGTTGGGGCAGTCGTGGCTCCCGACATTGAAGCCCCCGCCGGGCAGAGAACATCCCGCGGCCTATTCCAGGCCGGGCCGGACGGTGAAAGGTCCGCAGCGGGCCGACCCAAGCCCCGCGATTCAGGGCGGGCGAAGACGTTGCCGCTGCCGCTGCCGGAGCTCCCGATGTCGGCCCCCACCCAGGGGCCAGCGACCTTCCGACGTCCAGGCGGCCCGCGGCCGAAGAAGTCT
The DNA here is from genome assembly GCF_053455715.1 of Rhinoraja longicauda. Taxonomy (NCBI): domain Eukaryota; kingdom Metazoa; phylum Chordata; class Chondrichthyes; order Rajiformes; family Arhynchobatidae; genus Rhinoraja; species Rhinoraja longicauda. Next base: position 27,952 of record NW_027602240.1, on the reverse strand, counting down.
CCGGAGACGAGTCGCAGCCGCTCCCGCAGACCACCACAGCCTCCGAAGGCAGATGGAGAGTCCGGTCCGGTCCGGTCCTCCCCCCCCCCCCCCCCACACACCCACACACCCACACACACACACACCCCACACACACACCCACATACACACACACACACACACACACACACACACACCCACACACACACACCCACACACACACCCACACACACCCCCACACACCCACATACACACACACACACACACACACCCACACACACACACCCCCACACACACACACACCCCCACACACCCACATACACACACCCACACACCCCCCCCACACACACACACCCCACACACCCACATACACACACACACACACCCCCCACACACACACACACACCCCCCACACACACACCCACATACATACACACACACACCCCACACACACACACCCCACACACACACACACACCCCACACACACACACACCCACATACACCCCCCCCACACCCCCCCACACACACACACAACCCCCCCCCCACACACCCACACACACAACCCCCCTACACACCCACACACACACCCACACCCCCACCCCCACCCCCCACCCCACCCCAGTAGACAGTCAGAACAGTAGACAGTCAGAACAGTAGACAGTCAGAACAGACAGTCAGAACAGTAGACAGTCAGAACAGACAGTCAGAACAGTAGACAGTCAGAACAGTAGACAGTCAGAACAGACAGTCAGAACAGACAGTCAGAACAGACAGTCAGAACAGTAGACAATCAGAACAGTAGACAATCAGAACAGACAGTCAGAACAGACAGTCAGAACAGACAGTCAGAACAGACAGTCAGAACAGTAGACAGTCAGAACAGTAGACAGTCAGAACAGTAGACAGTCAGAACAGACAGTCAGAACAGACAGTCAGAACAGACAGTCAGAACAGTAGACAGTCAGAACAGACAGTCAGAACAGTAGACAGTCAGACCAGACAGTCAGAACAGTAGACAGTCAGAACAGACAGTCAGAACAGACAGTCAGAACAGACAGTCAGAACAGACAGTCAGAACAGACAGTCAGAACAGACAGTCAGAACAGACAGTCAGAACAGACAGTCAGAACAGACAGTCAGAACAGACAGTCAGAACAGACAGTCAGAACAGACAGTCAGAACAGACAGTCAGAACAGACAGTCAGAACAGACAGTCAGAACAGACAGTCAGAACAGACAGTCAGAACAGACAGTCAGAACAGACAGTCAGAACAGTAGACAGTCAGAACAGTAGACAGTCAGAACAGTAGACAGTCAGAACAGACATTCAGAACAGTAGACAGTCAGAACAGACAGTCAGAACAGACGGTCGGAACAGTCAGAACAGACGGTCGGAACAGACAAAGCCACATCAGCGTCCAGCGGCAGAAGCTGCCAACCGCCCTTCGCCTGTCGCCTGTCGCCTGTCACCTGTCACCTGTCGCCTGTCACCTGTCGCCTGGCACCTGTTGCCTGTCACCTATCGGCTGCCGAGCCGAAGACCAGACACCGGGAGGATGGAGCCGGCAACAGCGACGGCTGAGGATTAAGGCCGGTCGGAGAGGATCGGGGTCTGGCCAACCGCGCCCTCGAGATCAGCTGCGGAAGGTGTCCCCGGAGAACAAAGGTGGACGGACGAAGTGAGGGACATCGGTGGGTTGATGATCCATCCACATGTCCAAGGAAGGCGATGGCTGGAGCCCGGGGGCTCGCCTGGATCAGGAGCCGTGTCTCAGACCTAGAGCACGAACTGAACTATGAAAATGGTGCTAAACAGAACACCTCATGTATGCGGGCTCAGTGGACTATTTCTGTACAATTTGCCAATCAAGAATAGTGCTTAGGTACGGCAGTAGTCTACTGGACTGTATGTAAGGGAAGATGTTCACTGCGCGTTTGCACCTGTGACAATAAAGCGCCATTGAAACGTGTCACGTTTATTAGCGGTTTATTTTCACCGCTCTGCTCCCTTTATATCGAACACTTTGTCCCCAAGTGGCCTCGCCGAAAACAAGTGGAGCTTTCTTCCTTTTCAAAGTCCAATTGTGCTTTAGAGGTCCGTCTACATATCTATATAGAGATACACAGGACACACGTATATGTGTATATGTATATATCTCTATGTTTATATTTGTACGTATATATAACAAATATATCTATATACTATTAAAACTCAGATCTTGTATCTATATATATATATTCCACTGATCTTGTATCTATATATATATATTCCACTGATGTCGGCTGAATACGGCAATTCCGGCAAAACGGTGAACCGTAGCGCCACGATTTTTGTACCGCCTTAATCAGCATGCGGTTCGCTGCTGGAAAATGATATTTTTATTTAATTCGGACGCATATTTTTTAAGTTACAGAGGTTTAAAAGTGCTGCCCCCCCTCATTTATCGAAGTTTTGACAGAAGGGGGGCGCTGCGGTCCGGCAGTGCTCAGTACGCATGCGCGGAATGTCCTCACTCTGTACTCAGCACGCATGCGCGGCATCTCCTCACTCGCACCAAAACAATGGACGCCGTTAGCGGCGCCGCCCGCCCGCGATCACCGGCTCACATCTCCTCTCCTCTCCTCACCTCTCCTCACCTCTCCTCTCTCCCCCTGCTTCTCTCCTCTCTCCAAACACCCGGAAGAACATCTCCCCGGCTGAGAATGGGGAATGGGACAACAGGGGTAGTGCGGAGGGGACTTGGTGGTGGGGGAAAGAGGGGTACCTCCTCCCCTCACCCCTCCAAACAAACTCTCCCCCCTCCACAAATACCACCCCATCTCTCATCACCCTCCCCCCCTCCATCCTCAACACCTCCCTCCCTCCACCACTACCTCACCGCCCAAGGGGAGGGTGTGGGGAGAGTAAGAGTGGGGCTGGGGGAGGAGAAAATGGGAGGTGTGGGGACGGGCCCAAAGGGCCCGCTTTGAACGGGCACACTTGTTCTAGTAAATATATAAATATGTAACATGTTCTTTATATATTTATAAATATCCCATCCCATCATACCCAAACCACTCCATCCCTTACAACCGCAGAAGATGCAACACCTGTCCCTATAACTCCTCCCTCCACTCTGTCCAGGGACCCCGACTGCCCTTTCAGGTGAGGCAGAGGTTCACTTGCACCTCCAACCTCATCTACTGTATCCGTTGTTCAAGATGTGAACTCTGATACATCGGCGAGACCAAACGTAGATGCGGCGCTTATTTCACTGAACTCCATTGCTCAATCCGCCTGAACCTACCAGATATCCGTGTTGCTAAAGACTTTAATTCTCCTACCCATTCCCACACAGACCATTCTGTCCTCCTCCATTGTCAGAGTGAGGCGAGACGTAAATTGGAGGAACCGCCTGTCATCTTTATCTTGAGCAAATTAGAGCCCAGGGGTTTGAGTTTTGATTGATCTATCTTCAAGTAACCCCGACATTCCCTCTCTCTCTCAGTATCTCCCCCACCCACGTCGCACCAGCTTCTCGTTTACACTCAACAAACAGCAAACAATGCCCCGTTTCCTTTATCAACGTTAGTTTTTGCATATCTTTCATTCATTGTTCTTTATCTCTCTACCACATCGTCTATTTGTCTTGTTTCCCTTATCCCTAACCGGTCTGAAGAAGGGTCTCGACCCGAAACGTCACCCATTCCTTCTCTCTGTAGATGCTGCCTGTCCCGCTGAATTACTCCAGCTTTTTGTGTCTATCGGGTTTAAACCAGCATTTACAATTCCTTCCTACACATGTTACATATATATTTTTTACTGGTGCTAGTAAGAATGTCATTGTTCCATCTCGGGACATATGGGGATAAAACACTCTTGCCTCTTACTGTACATTCTGTTTGCCTTGTTACAGTGAATCTGGTGGCGATTGTGATCTTGTCCCGGGGAAAGTGCGCCCTCTCCACCTGCACCACTCGTTACCTGGTGGCCATGGCAGCGGCCGATCTACTGGCTGTCGTCACCGCGGTCATACTGAGACGGATCAGCTTACCCGGATCCTTTCTGGATATCTATCCACTCTGCAGCGTTATCTTTGTCCTCATGTGTGTTTCCAAAGATTGCTCCGTCTGGTTTACCGTCATGTTCACCTTTGACCGCTTTGTCCTCATATGTTGCCAGAAGCTGAAACCAAAATATTGCAGCGGGAAAACTGCGGCAGTGGTTCTGGCAACAACCGGCCTTCTGCTGTGTCTGAAAAACGTTCCCTTCTGCTTTATCTCTGAACCTCGAGAGATAATTAACCATGTGTCTTGGTATTGTGAGACTAAATCAGGCTGGTATTCGGCACAAGGCTGGGTGATATTTAGTAGGTTTGATAAAATTGTGACCCCATTGTTACCCATTGCTTTTATTTTATTTTTCAACATCCTTACAGTCCGGCACATCTTAATGGCCAGTCGGGTCCGTAAGGGGCTGAGAGGTCAGAGCAAAGGAGAGAAGGGCAGTGACCCAGAGACGGAGAGCAGGAGGAGGTCTGTCGTTTTACTCTTCACCATATCAGGCAGTTTTATCATTTTGTGGTCAACAGATGTCCTTAATTACTTCTATTACAACATTGCAGGAACAAATCCGAATGAGTACAACGAGATTGAGTATATCTTTGGCCAACTCGGATATATGCTGCAGAACTTAAGTTTATGCACAAACACATTTATTTACGGGGTGACTCAATCGAAATTTAGACAGGAGTTTGTGAACGTGGTGAAATATCCAATAACCTCTCTACTTCAAATCATTAACAAATGAAAGCCGTAAATACAGACAAGTAGCGAAGAGGCGCGGCGGGGAAAGGTGATAACCGTATTTACTTTAGGGTATCCCATGATTTGGAAACATTATCGATAACGCCAATCACAGTGAGCGAAATACAGTAATATTTGTGAATGGCATTTGGAATCCACTCTATTGACCAACGTTAACTCCCTGCATCATCAATAAAGCAACCTTCCTCCGACTTTGTACTCCTTGGTTAACTCATCCCCTTCCTCACGGCCCACTGCCACCCCAGGTACCTTCACCCGGATCAACACGAGATGTAATACCTGTGTTCACACCTGCTCCCTAGCCTCCACCAACAGACCCCAGCCACCGATCCATGGGAGACAGGGGTTCACATGCACCTTATCCAGTACATTCAGTGCCCCCCGATGTGACTTCATTAACATCGGCGACACCAAGCGGAGTCTGGGTGAACATTTCACTGAACACTTGCACTCGGTCTGCCATGGGCTGCGGGATCTCTCGGTTGCTAACGATGTTAACTCCCATCCCCATTCCCATGCCGACTTTTGTCCTGGGCCTCCTCCGTTCCCATAGTGATGTCACACGCACTCTGGAGGTGCGGCACCTCATATTGCACTTGGGTAGCTTACACTGTAGGACACTGAATTGTCCAATTTTGAGTAATACCCACTAACCCCTCTCTCTTTCCTGGAACCCCATTCCGGTGCGCACTCATTTCTCCAACCAGCCCGCCTCTCTTCTTTCCCCCGGACCTTCCTCACCAATATCGCATTGGCTTTATATTTGACCTCCCCTCTCGTTATCCTTTTCATCTCCAGTGTGTGTGTGTGTGGTTATGTTGTGGTCAGGTGTGTGTGTGTGTGGTCAGGTGAGTTTGTGTGTGTGTCAGGTGTGTGTTGTCAGGTGTGTGTGTGTGTGTGTGTGTGTGAGATCAGTCTGTGTATTTGGTCACAGTGCGTGTTTTGTGGTCAGATCTGTGTGTGTGTGTGTGTTCAGGTGTGTGTGTGTGTGCATGTGTGTGTGCGCGTGTGTAAATAACTAATCTTTGGTGATGAGCTGAAATATTGAGGAGTGAGGAAATTGGGCACGTTTCCAGTGACTCTTACAGACTTCTAAAGATGCACCATAGAAACATACTGTGGTCAGGTGTGTGTGCGTGTGTGGTCAGGTGTGTGTGTGTCTCACCTGGAGAGACAGGGCACGTACGTGAGGATGGTATTCATTGACTATAGCTCTGCCTTCAACACGGTCATCCCCACCAAGCTCAGGTGTGGTGCTACGGAGCTCTGTCTCAATCACTCGAACGAGTGAGCTCTAAACATCTTTTGGAATTCGGAGGAGGTAGAGCGGTACTCTAAACATCTTTGGGTATCGCTGCGACGCGACAGAAATCTTTTTAAAAGGTTTCTGTGTGTTTTGGGGCTGCGAGCGGTGTTATCAATTGACTGCTCAGCTCCCACTACTGAGGCTGGCAATCTGCCAGGAAACTGTGGCGCACAAAAAGGGGGAGAAAAACCTGTCTGGACTGATACACCTGCGTCCAGAACAACCCCCCCCCCACACTGCCTCGTCGCTACTGACCGAACGGGTCTGGTTTTCGTGCGGTGTGGGAGTTTTCTACACCCTCGACCTTCTTCTGTGGCCTTGAGACCTGGAGCTGAAGGAGCCTCCTCTCTATCAGAGATAGGCTTCCAACAATAACAGACTGCAGGTGAATCCCTTTCGTTGCTGCAGGAGCAGCGAAGACCAGCGGGGATTGCTTGAGAAAGTCTGCAGCTCACCAGGGAACGCAGGAGAGCCGAGATACTCGGGCCAAGAGGCCGTGACGCAGCAGTTTCTAGTGGGAGCCGCCATTATTGACGTTCGAGGCAACACCACTCGCCTCCCTCCCTTGAACTGTTCTACACTTGTTTGTGTGTTTGGACTTGGCCCCGTGCCTTTTGGATTGTCTTTGTCTTTGTGTATCAGTGTTTTTGTTTTCACTGTAGTGCCTGATACCATGCAGGGTCAGCGTTCTGGGGGATCGGGGCCTTCGGGGAGTTATGCTAAGGCGGCTGCTTCAGCTGCTTCGGCTGCTCCTCTGGGGGCCCGGTTCCCCATGAGGAACCTACCCTTTGAACATGGGGTCAGGTGCTACTTGCCCCCCCAAATGAACCTGGAGGACTGCGCGGCTGCTGTGGCAGCGGCAGCCAAGCCTGTAGGCATTGTGTATGTGGGAAAAATGTTTGGGAAGGGCGTGTTCTTTCTGGAGTCCGTTGAGGGGGTGAACGCGACTGTATGTAAAGGGGTCACAGTGGGTGGACTTTTCCTACAGGTCGAGCCCCTGGGGTCCACCGCGCAGCGGGTGGTCCTATCCAACGTCCCGCCTTGCATCAAGAACGAGGCCCTCCTTCCCCACCTTCATACCCTGGGGAAGATCCTAACCGACATCACCCCAATACCCATGGGGTTCCGCAGGAAGGACTTGCAGCACGTTCTCTCCCTCCGGCGCCAGTTGACAATGTTGCTGGACCGGGAGGAGGTGGTCGACGGGCGCTTCTGTGTCCAGCAGGATGGGCGAGACTTCACCATCTTCTGGACATCGGACCGCCCGAGGTGCCACGCCTGCAAGGAAGTGGGGCATATTCGGAGGAATTGCCCCAAATCCCGGGCGGAGGCCTCCGCCTCCGGTGCCACTAACCCCCCTCCCCCCCCCACTCCCACTCCCCCTGTAGTTGAGCCAGGGAACCCTGGGGATGGGGAGGGTCAAAAGAAGGGGAGCAAGGTGACGAAGAAGATAAGGCACCTGGGGAACAAACCCCCCGGGGATAAGACTTTGCCACCCATCCCGTCACCTCCCGTTAGGGAGTCCGCAAGCCCCATAATCCAGCCAGGGGCAGAGGGGATTGGGCGGGAGGAGGGGGAGCCGCAGACTAGGGTTGCTCAGGTGACCCCAGAGTCTGTGAGCTCCTCCCCTTCGAAAAAAAGAAGGAGGAATCTCTCCAGGGAGGAGCAGAAGGGGGACATAGGGGAATCTTCCAGTGGGGCGGGGAGTGCTGTGGTGGAGGATGACTCCTGCCCTCTGGTTCAGGCCCCGGTTCCATGCTCTGAAGGGGTTTCTGGGGAGGGTGGTGATGGGGACCACTCGGGTGTAATGGAGCAGGGAGAGATTCCTGTTGGGGAGGGAATCCCAATTCATGCACCCGAGGAAGCCCAGGAGCAACCCACCCAGGACGAGGTGCAGAACACGCCTGTGGAGTTAGGGATAGTAGGGGGGGAGGGGGAAGGGGAAACCAGCCCTTCTCTCCCGCAGGACCTGGCTCCAGAGGGACTCCCTGAGTCTGGGGCACCAGAGTCCACTCTGGGCCCAACTGGTGGAGGGATAGACCCCACTGTCAATGGTCTTGACTGCCCAGGTACACCCGAGGAAGGCCCCTCTGCCACTGGCCCCACGGTGGGGACTGAGGTGGAGGTGAGACCAGAGGGTGGGGAAGAGGCAACCGCTGCACAGGGTGGGGCGGGAGTCTCAAGCACAGAAGGTGTGTCCAAGGATGGGAACGGTGACTCCATCTGCAGTGGGGGGGTGGAAGAGGACTCCTCGGGCAATGAGTCAATGGATGTTCTCGCTGCCCCCGACGCCACTCCTCTCATTCCAGTGGAGGAGATCCGCGAGTTCATCGCGGCCACCGAAGGAGCCCAACATCGGCCCAAACTGGCCTCCCTCCGGAGGCCGAACTTACAAGGGGTCACCAGCTCCCTGAACCTCATCCTCAGAAGGAAGGGGAGGGGAAAGGGAGTGACGGGGGTGAAGGGAGGGACGGGGGTGAAGGGAGGGACGGGGGTGAAGGGAGGGATGGGGGTGAAGGGGAACGACCGGCGTCAGCTCAGGTCTTTCTTGGACGACCTGGAAAAGGACGCCGAGGCCCAGAGCAGCGTCGTTCCTGCTGAGGGTAGAGGGACCAGTAGAGCGTCCCTTGTTGCCAAGATCCGGAAGGTGAAACGCACTGCCAATCCATCTAGGGTCCGTAGCGGCAAAGGCGACTCTGCTGTCAGTGACCAGGGGACTGGTGAGGGGATCTAGTGTACTTCTGACATGGCGATCACCATAGCCAGTTATAACATCAATGGCAGCAGGGGGCCTCTCCGCAGGTTTAACCATCTCTCAACCCTGAGGGATGGGAAATATGCGGTGAGCTTCCTGCAGGAAACCCACACCATCCCAGGAGACGAGTCCACCTGGCTCCTGGAGTGGAGTGGTGAGGTCTTCATGAGCCACCTCAGCTCCATTTCCAGTGGGGTGGCCATTTTGCTGGCCCCGAATTTCCGGCCAGAAATCCTAAAGGTCCAGGAATTGGTGCCAGGCCGCTTGCTTCACCTGGCCGTGCGCCTGGATGGCGTGCCGTTGCATTTTGTCAACGTGTACGCCCCCAAGCCCGCCGTGTTGCAGACGTGCCTGTTCCGGGAGGTGTCTACCCTTTTGAGCTCCATCGACCCTGGCGACTGCGTGATCTTTGGGGGAGATTTCAACTGTACCCTCGAGGAAGGAGACCGTTCAGGTATCCAGCGCGGCCAGGAGTCGGTGAAGAAGTTGAAGGAGCTCGTGGGCTCCTTTGACTTGGTAGACACCTGGAGGAACCTCCACCCCGACTCCAGTGCCTTCTCCAGGAGGTCAGAGGGGGGTGGCTCTCGCATTGACCGCCTGTACATTTCTCGGGCGTACGTCTCCCGGGTCTCGGCGGCCTCCATGCGGCCGATGCCTTGCTCGGACCACCACCTGGTGTGGGCAGAGTTTACCCTGCTGCGCACGAGGGGAGGGTCCGCGTACTGGCACTTTAACAACCGGCTGCTGGAGGATCGCCGCTTCCGGGACTCGTTTGTGAGGTTCTGGACCACTTGGAAGGGGAAGAGGGGAGGATTTCACTCCCTGCGGCTATGGTGGGACGTGGGCAAGGCCCACATCCGGCGTTTCTGTCAGGAGTACACTAGGGGGTCTACCAAGAGACGCGATTCCAAGGTCCGACAGCTCGGGAGTGAGCTGCTCGATTTGGATTCGCGTCTAAGTCAGACCGGTGGGGACCCGACCCTCTGGAGGGAATACCAGGAGAAGAAGGACGCGCTGAAGGAGCTGCAGTTACAGCAATCCCGAGGCGCGTATGTGAGGTCGCGGATCCAAATGCTCCACGATTTGGACCGCGGTTCACCCTTCTTCTACTCGCTGGAGAAATGGCGGGGAGTCCGTCAGCAGTTAGTGGAGCTGCTCGCTGACGATGACTCCCCCGTCACCGAACCAGAAGACATCAACGCGGCGGTTCGTTCCTTTTATGGGACCTTGTTTTCACCGGATAGCTCCGGCGTGGACGAGTGCAGTGATCTGTGGGAAGGTCTAACCACGGTCGGCCCGGAGGGTGCCGAGCGTCTGGACGCCCCCCTGACACTAGACGAACTGACTGCGGCCCTCCATCAGATTCAAAGGGGCAAATCCCCTGGCCTGGACGGACTGACAGCAGAGTTCCTCCGCACTTTCTGGGGGACCTTGGGGGAGGACTACACCATGGTCCTGAGGGAGAGCCTGGCGACCGGGGAGATGCCCCTGTCTTGGCGGAGGGCTGTAGTGGTCCTTCTGCCCAAGAAGGGTGATCTCCGCCTACTAAAGAACTGGCGCCCGGTCTCCCTCCTCTGTACCGATTACAAGGTCTTTGCTAAGGCAATGGCCAACCGTCTGGGCCCAGTGCTGGCCCAAGTGATCCACCCTGACCAGTCTTACACGGTCCCGGGCCGGTCCATCCAGGACAATATCCATCTGGTCCGGGACCTGGTCTACCTGGCTCAGGAGACCGGTGTACCCACTGCCTTTCTCTCCCTTGACCAGGAGAAGGCTTTCGACAGGGTGGATCACGAGTATCTGGTGAGGACTCTGCGGGCGTTTGGGTTCGGACCGCACTTTGTGGCCCGGATCCGACTTCTATACACCACTGCGGAGTGCCTCATCAAGGTCAACGGATCCTTGACGGCTCCCATTCCCTTCCGCAGAGGAGTACGTCAGGGCTGCCCCATGTCAGGCCAACTGTACGCCATCTGCGTGGAGCCATTCCTTAGTCTGCTTCGGAGGAGGTTGACGGGCATGGTTCTACGCGAGCCAGATATGGAGGTGGTCCTCTCGGTCTATGCCGATGACGTGCTCCTCATGGTCACTGACCCCGCTGATCTGCAGAGGATGCGCGAGTGCCAACGAGTCTTCTCGGCCGCCTCCTCTGCAAGGATCAATTGGGGGAAATGTTCTGGACTCTTGGTGGGTCCATGGCAGGTGGACTCCCTCCCTGAGGAGATGCGGTTTTTCACGTGGAGCACCACGCGCCTCCTTTACTTGGGAGTCTACCTGAGTCCCGTCGCGGAGACCTGGCTGGCGAACTGGCAGGAGCTGGAGTTGAAAGTCGTCGCCCGGCTGGGGCGCTGGTCAGGTCTCCTCAGGGTGCTTTCCTACCGGGGCAGGGTGTTGGTCATTAACCAACTCGTGGCTTCCCTGCTCTGGTACAGATTGACCACATTGGTCCCATCAGCCACTTTTGCTGGGATCATCCAGAAGAAGTTGGTGGACTTCTTCTGGGGCAACGGAAAGCACTGGGTCTCTGCAGCGGTCCTGAGTCTCCCGATTGAGGAGGGCGGGCAGTCGCTGGTGTGCATCCGCACCCAGTTGGCGGCTCTCCGCCTCAGGACTCTGCAGAGATACCTGTACTCGGAGCGTCCTCCCAGGTGGCACGTGCTGGCGACACACTTTTTCCAACGGGGCCGCTGCCTTCAAGCAGGTACGCGGATCCCGATGGTGGGCGTCAGCCGTGCTATCCTGCTGGGAATGCCCGGCTTCTACCGGGACTTGCTGAGAGTCTGGAACCTGGTTGCTGTCGACCGGGCCCCCCCTCCGCTGACGGAGGGCGGCGGCCCAGGCGTGAGAGCAGCCGGCCCTTGTCCCGCCCCGCTGGGTGTCGGAGAGGCTCAAATGTGTGGAGCACCTGCGGCTGAGCAAACCCCCGCTCAGCCGGAAGTACTCGTCGGACCGAGGCGCCGTAATCCTTCCCGGGAGCCGGTCCCACACAACATGAGTCGCATTTCCTCGACACCCTTCATCTCCCTCCGAGACGCAGGGAGGCGTGTCCTGTACGGGCTCCTCCTCCACACCCTGCACTTCCTCGCCCTGGTCCACCGTCCGGACACTAAGTGGCGGTCAGTGTTGCCTTCCGGTCGCGAGGTGACCCCGCGGTGGGGGTCCCTCTACGCAGGAATTCTGCCCCTCTCCATCGGGGACCTGGGGTGGAAGATATTGCACCGAGGAGTCCCCTGCAACCTGTTCCTCGCGCGGTTCACAGACTCGCCAGCCGCCTGCCACTTTTGCGGGTTGGAAGAGTCTGTGTACCACGTGTACATGCAGTGTGTGAGGTTGCAGCCCCTGTTCCAATATCTAAAGGGGCTGCTCCTTGCTTTTTGGCTGCATTTTTCACCCACCATCCTCATCTTTGGACACCCTGTGCGTAGGGGAGAGGGTAGGGCCGAAGATGTCCTTGTTGGGTTGCTCCTGGGCCAGGCCAAGCTGGCCATCCGAGACTCACGGCGCCAGGCGGAAGAGGGCTCTGCCCGAGCCAGCTGCCTGCCCCTTTTCCGGGGTTACGTCCGTGCCCGGGTGGTGTTGGAGAGGGACTACGCGCTGTCCACGGGCACCCTGGAGGAATTCCGGGACCGCTGGGCACCGCGGGGGATTGGATGTATCCTGGATGGGGATTGTAGTATAATTGTATGATAGTTTTAATAGGTATATTTGTTTGTATAATATTCTGGTGGTGGGTTCTGTTTTGGTTTTATTGCATTGTATATATTATTTTAATATTTGAATAAATATTTTTGATTAAAAAAAAAAAAAAAAAAAGCTCATCACCAAACTCCACCAGCTAGGCCTCAGCTCGTCGTTATGCGACTGGATCCAGGACTTCCTGCTGGAACGACCGCAGGCAGTGAGAATGGGCCCGCACCTGTCCTCCACTATCACCCTGAGTACCAGCACACCACAGGGCTGTGCTCTGAGCCCCATGCTCTACTCCCTCTTTACACACGACTGTGTTCCTGCATTCGACACCAATACCATTGTCAAGTTTGCAGACGACACAACAGTGATCGGGCTGATCACCAACGGTGATGAAACAAAATACAGAGCGGAGGTGCAGAACCTGATGGACTGGTGCTCTGATAACAACCTGTCCCTAAATACCACCAAGACCAAGGAGCTGATCATCAACCTCCGTAGGTCACATAATGGGGAATACGCCCCGATCTTTATCAACGGGGACAGTGTGGAGAGAGTGTCCAGCTTCAAGTTTCTGGGCACTCACATTTCGGAGGACCTAACATGGTCCAATAACACTGCTGCGCTGGTCAAGAAGGCACAGCAACGACTGTTCTACCTAAGAACACTGAAAAAGTCTGGTCTACTCCAACAGCTGCTGACGACATTCTACCGCTGTACCATAGAGAGCATCCTAACACATGGCATCCCTGTGTGGTATCTCAGCTGCACGGAGGCAGAAAGGAAAGCACTTCAGCGGGTAGTCCATAGAGCTCAGAGGACCATCGGAACACAGCTACCAGCCTTGGAGGGCATCTACAACACACGATGCCTCAGAAAAGCCACCAGCATCCACAAAGACTCTTCACACCCCTGCAACAGTCTGTTCGAACTCCTTCCATCGGGCAGACGATACAAGGCCTTCTACGCCCGCACCTCCAGACTCAGGAACAGCTTCATCCCCAGGGCCATGAACCGGTCCTGCTGAGCCGGATGGTCACATCGCACAGTGAACCGGCACAGATCTACTTGCACTTTATTCTGTCTTAAAACTGTTACAATTTGTTTTGTTGGGTTGTTGTTGTTTAAATTAATTAAATTATTACATCGTATGGGAGGCGCATTCCCAATCTCGTTGTACCCCTGTACAATGACAATAAAGATATATTGTATTGTATTGTATTGCATTGTATTGTGTGGTCAGGTGTGTGTGTATGTGTGGGTGGTCAGGTGTGTGTGTGGTCAGGTGTGTATGTATGTGGGTGGTTAGGTGTGTATGTGTGTGTGTGATCATGTGTGTGTGTGTGGTCAGGTTTGTGTGGGTGTGTGTGGATGGTCAGATTTGTGTGTGTGTGTGTGTGTGTGTGTGTGTGTGTGTGTGTGTGTCTGGTGTGTGTGTGGTCCTGTGTGTGTGTTTGTGTAAATAACTAATCCTTGGTGATGAGCTGAATTATTGAGGAGTGAGGAAATTGGGCACGTCTCCTGTGACACAAAGCTTTTCACTGTACCTCAGCACACGTGACAATAATAAAGGCAAACGCAGCAGTAGTGGGCGTCCCCACTCGCAGCAGCAGAGGCTGAAGCTACAGCAATGCAGCAACAGTGCAGCTCACCCTCACTGTGGACAAGGTGAGTGAGAGACCAGGCTGAAGGATGGGGCCACGAGGGGAGGGAGTGAGGGAGGGGGGGGGGCACGAGGGGAGGGAGTGAGGGAGGGAGGGAGGGGGGGGCCACGAGGGGAGGGAGTGAGGGGCCAAGAGGGGAGGGAGTGAGGGAGGGAGGGGCCACGAGGGGAGGGAGTGAGTGAGGGAGGGGGGGGCACGAGGGGAGGGAGTGAGGGAGTGAGGGAGGGGGGGGGGCACGAGGGGAGGGAGTGAGTGAGGGAGGGGGGGGCACGAGGGGAGGGAGTGAGGGAGTGAGGGAGGGGCACGAGGGGAGGGAGTGAGGGAGGGGGGGCACGAGGGGAGGGAGGGAGGGAGGGAGGGAGGGAGGGAGGGAGGGAGTGAGGGAGGAAGGGGGCCACGAGGGGAGAGAGGGAGGGAAGGGGGGGCACGAGGGGAGTGAGGGAGGGGGGGGCCACGAGGGGAAGGAGTGAGGGAGGGGGTGAGGGAGTGGGGAGGGGGCCATGAGGGGAGGGAGGGAGGGGGGGGCCATGAGGCCGGGCTCTGTTGGCGTTGACCGCTCGGTCCCCGTCAGTCCTCCAGAGGTTCCCCTTCCCGCAGCACCTCCACGATGTAGGGGTCCGGGTCATCAAACATCTCCCGCAACTGCAGCCAGAGAGGAGTAAAGGGGAGTTACTGCACGAGTGGGGGGGGGGGGGAGAGGTGGGGGGGGGGAGAGAGGGAGAGAGGGGGGAGAGAGAGTGGGGAACAGATGGGTAGAGGGGAGAGAGAGGTGGGCAGAGAGGGTGGCAGAGGGGAGAGCACAGGGGAGGGTGACGGAGAGGGACTGAGAAACATGGAGAGGGAGAATGAGGGAGAATGAGGGAGGGGGTGAGGGAGGTAGGGGCAATATTCTGGCTTATTTGTTCTAATTCCCATTGACTACTTGGGGGTCTGTAGTTCACCCTCAACATTGTGATCATCCCTTTCCTGTTCCTCAACCCCACCCATATATCCTAATGGATGAACCGTCCGTAATGTCACCTCTCAGCACAGCCGTGACATCCTCCTTAACCAATAATGCAGCCCCCCCCCGTCTCCTTTACCCTCACCCCTGTCTCCATTACCCCCACCCCTGTCTCCATTACCCCCACCCCTGTCTCCATTACCCCCACCCCTGTCTCCTTTACCCTCACCCCTGTCTCCATTACCCCCACCCCTGTCTCCATTACCCCCACCCCTGTCCCCTTTACCCTCACCCCTGTCTCCATTACCCTCACCCCTGTCTCCATTACCCCCACCCCTGTCTCCATTACCCCCACCCCTGTCTCCATTACCCCCACCCCTGTCCCCTTTACCCCCACCCCTGTCTCCATTACCCCCACCCCTGTCCCCTTTACCCCCCACCCCTGTCTGTCCTGAAGCACCTGTTTCCCATTGAGGTGCCGGAAGACTGGAGGGTGGCAAATGTTGATTGAAGAAGGGCTGCAGGGAAAATGTTGGGAACTAAAGGCCATCTGTAGTTGGTCAGTTACTGGAGAGTATTCTGAGGGATAGGATTTACAGGCATTTGGATGGGCAAGGGCTGATTAGGGACAGTCATCATGGTTTTGGACGTGGGAGGTCACATCTCAAAAATCTGATTGATTTGTTTGAAGACGTGACCAAAAAGGTCAATAAGGGCAGAGCTGTAGATGTTGTATACATGGACTTCAGTGAGGCATTCGACAAGGTTCTGCATGGTAAAGTTTAAATTTTAAAGTTTAAATCTATCTCCTAGGGAGGGAGGGGGAGGGAGGGGGAGGGAGGGGGTGGAGCTGGGAGGGAGGGGGTTTGAGGGGGATGAAGTTGGGGGGGGAGGGGAAGGAGGAGGGGAGAGAGGAGGGGGAGGGGGAGGGAGGGGTGAGGGGGAGGGGAGGGTGGAGGGGGGGAGGAGAGGAAAGGGTGCTGCACCAATGCAGGAGAAGTTTGGGCCGCACTTGGTCTAGTATACCTCTAAAACATTCCTGTCCATGTACAGCCAAATGTCTTTTAAATGTTTTTATAGTACTTGTCTCAACTATCTCCTCTGGCAGCTCATTGCATAAATCCAATACAAACATTATGAAAAGTTGCCCCTCAGGTTCCTATTAAATCTTTTCCCTCTCACCTTCAATCGACAGTCAATCTTCCAGAGCAGCCTACCATGTGGAACCTTATCAAATGACTTGCTGAAGTCCAATAGACAATGTCTACACTTTGTCCTCATCCACTCACGTTTGGGCCATATCACTATCCTGCCCATCTACCTGTACAAATGTATTGCAAATGTTGTTAGAGTCACTCAAAATGCTGGAGTAACTCAGCAGGTCAGGCAGCATCTAGGAGAGAGGGAATGGGTGACATTTGGGGTCGAGACCCTTCTTCAGTATTCCTACACTAGAGTACGTGGGGGATCTACCTCCACCGGCAACTCGTTCCATGTAAACACCACCCCCTGTGGGTAAAGATGCACCTCAGGTTCCTATTAAATCTTTCCCATCTCACCTTACACCTATGTCCTCTGGTTCTTGATTCCCCTACTCTGGGTAAAAAAAACTGCATTCACCCTATCTGTTCCCCGCATAACTTTATACATCCCACAGCCTCCTGTGCTGCAAGGAATAAAGTCCTAGCCTGCCCAACTCTGGGCCAAAGAATTGCCCAGGCATTTGAAATGTCAAGGGACAGGAATCTATGATGTGAACACTGGCAAATGGGATGGGAATGGAGAGGTATGTGAGAGTCAGCATGCAGATGGTGGGCCGAAGGGTCTTTCACCCCCACTGTTTGTCTGTCTGGGGAAGAGACTGAGAGACCATCGAGAGAGCGAGAGAAAGAGAATAAAACAAGGAACAAAATGTCACGTGGGAACAAAAGGGGAAAGTGTAATAAGAGAAGACAGCGGACAAGGAGAGAGAGAGAGAGAGAGAGAGAGAGAGGAGAGAGAGAGAGAGAGAGAGAGAGAGAGAGAGAGAGAGAGAGAGAGAGAGAGAGAGTGAGAGGGAGAGGGAGAGAGGGAGAGGGAGGAAAAGAGAGAGAGAGGGAGAGTGAGAGTGAGAGTGAGAGGGAGAGGGAGAGGGGAGAGGGAGGAAAAGAGAGAGAGAGAGAGAGAGAGAGGGAGAGGGGAGAGGGAGAGGGAGAGGGAGAGGGAGAGGGAGAGGGAGAGGGAGAGGGAGAGGGAGAGGGAGAGGGAGAGGGAGAGGGAGAGGGAGAGGGAGAGGGAGAGGGAGAGGGAGAGGGAGAGGGGAGAGGGAGAGGGAGAGAGGGAGAGGGAGGAGGGGAGGAAAAGAGAGAGCGAGAGAGAGAGAGGGAGAGTGAGAGTGAGAGTGAGAGGGAGAGGGAGAGGGAGAGGGAGGGGGCATAGATGCACAGGGAGATAATGTAACAGACAGACAGACAGATGGATTGGAGGGTGAGAGTGATGGAGATTGTCAGGCACTGGACTGTACCAGATGTGAATAGAATGAATGCAGATTTACAGAAAGCTGGACAACACCCCTGAGGATGTGGAAGAGATATTGTGATACAGATAACCCATAAACGCTGGAAATACCCAGCAGGTCAAACGACAACAGTCTGCCTGTCACTTCCTGCTTTGTTGTTTGTTTGTATGAGTTAAATGTTCTTTAGCTTGTTTTATGTGGGGGGGTGGGGGGGGTCGGGGGGAAACTTTTTATAATCTCTTATCTCGGCATTTCTGTGGTCTGAGGGAACGTTGCAACGTTCTCACCTTCATCACCAGACTGATCGTTAGAAGTTTTCCTGCAGGAGGATGCTGAGTCAGCGGTTCCCGGAGCTTTTCCAGATGCTCCATCTGAAACACAAAAAAGTAGACGCAAGGAACTGCTGATGCTGGTTTATCAAACAAAGGCACAAACTGCTGGAGGAACTCAATGGGTCAGGCAGCATCTCTGGAGGACATGGTAGGTGACGTATCGTGTTGGGACTAAAGAAATGTCCTGGTCCTGGAACGAGGACAGTGGTGGTCCCAGTTCCCTGTGATTCTGTGGGGAGATGGAGGGGGCTGAGCTGTACCACCTCCCCCCTCAGCACACCGCCCCCAGGGGTCAGCCGGAAATGTCCAGACTAGGGATACTGAGAGGCTACTCCTGAGCCACATGTTGCTCCTGCACCAGCAGCCTGGTGTTCTTTACGACCCACATTTGTGTGTTTGAGTCAGGACTGTCATTCCCCTCGCTCACTGTGCCCATGTCCACTGGCAGCAGAGACACCACAGTTAAAACCAAGTGACCATTGGCCATCCTCTCTGCTGCAGTGATGCTGTGGGCAGTGGTGTGTGTAGACTGGGCCACACAGGGCAGTGATGCTGTGTGTGTAGACTGGGCCCCACAGGGCAGTGATGTGTGTGTGTAGACTGGGCCACACAGGGCAGTGATGTGTGTGTGTAGACTGGGCCCCACAGGGCAGTGATGCTGTGCCCAGCGGTGTGTGTAGACTGGGCCACACAGGGCAGTGATGTGTGTGTGTAGACTGGGCCACACAGGGCAGTGATGTGTGTGTGTAGACTGGGCCATCACACAGGGCAGTGATGCTGTGCCCAGCGGTGTGTGTAGACTGGGCCACACAGGGCAGTGATGTGTGTGTGTAGACTGGGCCCCACAGGGCAGTGATGCTGTGGCCAGTGGTGTGTGTAGACTGGGCCCCACAGGGCAGTGAGGCTGTGCCCAGCGGTGTGTGTAGACTGGGCTACACAGGGCAGTAATGCTGTGCCCAGTGGTGTGTGTAGACTGGGCCACACAGGGCAGTGATGCTGTGCCCAGCGGTGTGTGTAGACTGGGCCACACAGAGCAGTGGTGCTGTGCCCAGTGGTGTGTGTAGACTGGGCGGCCACACAGGGCAGTGATGCTGTGCCCAGTGGTATGTGTAGACTGGGTCACACAGGGCAATGATGTGTGTGTGTGTAGACTGGGCCCCACAGGGCAATGATGCTGTGCCCAGTGGTGTGTGTAGACTGGGCCCCACAGGGCAGTGATGCTGTGCCCAGTGGTGTGTGTAGACTGGGCCACACAGGGCAGTGAGGCTTTGCCCAGCGGTGTGTGTAGACTGGGCTACACAGGGCAGTAATGCTGTGCCCAGTGGTGTGTGTAGACTGGGCCACACACAGGGCAGTGATGCTGTGCCCAGTGGTGTGTGTAGACTGGGCCACACAGGGCAGTGATGCTGTGCCCAGTGGTGTGTGTAGACTGGGCGGCCACACAGGGCAGTGATGCTGTGCCCAGTGGTGTGTGTAGACTGGGCCACACAGGGCAGTGATGCTGTGTGTGTAGACTGGGCCACACAGGGCAGTGATGCTGTGCCCAGCGGTGTGTGTAGACTGGGCGGCCACACAGGGCAGTGATCAAAGGACATCGGTTGAAAGTAGTAAGGGAAAGATTTCATGGGAACCTTCGGGGCAATTGTTTCCACACAGATGGGGGCGTGTATATGGAACAAGCAGCCAGAGTAGGTAATTGAGGTACATACTCCAACAACATTTAAAATGCATTTGCACAGGTATGGGAGAGGAAAGGTTTACAGGGATATGGGCCAAACGTGGGCAGGTGGCCCTCCACTAGATGGGGCATTTTGATCAGCATAATAAAGTTGGGCCGAAGGGCTTCTTTTACTGCTGTAAAACTCACACATCCCAAAAATATGAGGATTGGTAGGTTAATTGTCAAATGTAAATTCCTGCGCGAGGTCTATAGATTTGCAGAGAAGCACAGACTAGGGACAGGCCCTTTGTCCAAACTCATGCATAACTCAGCCAGGGGAGGCCACAGCTAGTGGCTCTCTCCCTCTCACACAGGTCTGCTGCTCTGAACCCTGTCGGGGAGAAGATGCTCTCAGGGGCAGCAGCAGCAGCCAGGTCAGTGGTACCAGTGTCTGGCTCTGTGTAAAGCAGGGTAGGGCAAAGACCAGGGGAGCAATAGTGAGACGGGACTCTCCAGTCAGAGGCACAGACTGGTGTTTCTGTGGCTGCGAACCACGGTCACGGATGTCTGAGTGGGCACAGATTATTCTGAAAGAAAGGGTGAGCAGCCAGGTCCACAGTGGTACCGACAACATCGGTGGGGAGGCAGATGAGGTCCTGCCAGGTCTCCTGGGGAATCAGGTGGTAAATTGAATGAATCTCTGGATTAGACACTGTGCTGTCGAGCCAGGCAAGCAATGAGAAGATGGCTGGGATAGATGTGTGGTGAAGGGGCAGGTGCAGTGGGGAGGGCTTCACATACATGGACCATTGGGCTCACTTCCAGGAGAGTGACCTGTACAAGAGGGCAGGTTACAGCTGAACGGGAGGGTCACCAGTATCCTGGTGGAGAAATTTGCTCGGGCTACTTGGGAAGATTTAGACAAGTATGATACTAGGATAAGACCCAAACCAATCGTGTGGCCGAGAAGCAAATAGAGCCTGATATAGATGTTGAGATATGTGAGGCAGTGGAAATGTGTTTATCTTAATATGGTGTTGAACATTGTGTGAGAAGGCCCTGTTCCTGTGTTGTACTATTGTATGCTCTGTGTTTTGTGAAAATTACTAATAAATTCTATATGATCTAATTACTCCCACTTCAGTACCTTGTCTCAGTAGCTGTGTAATTTGTTTTGTTCTACAGTAATGTAGGAACAATATGAAACCAACTGACAATAAGGCTGGTCCTTTGTGAATTCTCCACATGTTGTGCAACTTCAATTATTTACTGGTAGAGAGGCGGAAGGTTAGGATTTGCAACCTCACAGAAGTCTGAAGAAGGGTCCTGACCCAAAATGTCATCTTTCCATGTTTTTCAGAGATACTGCCTGACCCACTGAGTTACTGCAACACTTTATTTCCATTTTTGTGAACCAGATCCTTGTTTCTACCGAAGTTGTTACCTTGACACTTAATGCCTCCAGTGTTGAGGATAAATCTGTCCTTACCGGTGCACTGATGGTCTCTCACACCCTCTTGTCTGTCCCTGACGTGAATTGCTGTGACATCTATCACCATGTCACGAGCATCATCTGGATCAATGATGCTCAGATAACACAAACAATATTCAGTGCCTGAAGTAACGGAGGTGCTGGGAGATTACACAAATGGCACAGACGGTGGCTCATAGAACAGTACAGCAAAGGAACAGACCCTTCGGCCCACAATGTCTGTGCTGAGCATGATGCAAGTTAAACAAATGGCCTCTGCCTGTAGGTGATACGTATCCCTCTATTCCCTGCATGTACATGTACCTATCTAAAAGCCCCTTAATTATCACTATCGTATCAGCCTCCACTACTACCTCAGGCAGCATGTTCCAGGCACTCACCACTCTCTGTGTAAAAAACTTGCCCCGCACATCTGCTGTGAATATTGCTGCTCTCACCTTCAAATGATGCCTCTAGTCTTTGACATTTTCACCAACAACCTGTCCTGGACCAAGTACATTGAATCAATGACAAGAGAGCACAACATTGTCCCCATTTCCTCAGGACACTGAGGAGATTCAGCAATAACTCTCAGCAACTTCAAGAGATGTGGATGTAGCACAGTCCATCACACAGAGCAGCCTCCATCTACACATCACCCTGGCTCAGGGAAGCATCCAACATAATCAAGGACCAGTCACACCTGGTCATTCCCTCCTCACTCCACTCCCATCAGGCAGAAGGTACAGAAGCTTGAAAGCAGTTAGCACCCTACTCAGGAACAGATTCTTCCCTTGTTATCAGATTGTGAACAGTAATTTAGGGAGTAATCCCGATCTTCCAACCTAAACCATATTGCTTATATTGGACCTTTTTTCTCTGTAACTGTAACGCCACCATGCTAGCAAACTATATTCTATATTTGGGTATTTTTCTCTTTGAACAACCTGTTGTATTTGTGTGTGCAATAACTGTATTCATGTATAGTATTATCCAATCGAATCCGCACCAGTGTAAACCAATGGTGTTTCCAATCTTGTTCAAGGACAGACTCACCAAAGGGTGTGGTACAGTTATAGGTGGGTCTGGGTGTAGAGAGTGTGGTACAGTTATACACAGGTGGGTCTGGGTGTAGAGAGTGTGGTACAGTTAATCACAGGTGGGTCTGGGTGTGGTACAGTTACTCACAGGTGGGTCTGGGTGTAGAGAGTGTGGTACAGTTATACACAGGTGGGTCTGGGTGTCGAGGGTGTGGTACAGTTAATCACAGGTGGGTCTGGGTGTAGAGAGTGTGGTACAGTTATACACAGGTGGGTCTGGGTGTGGTACAGTTAATCACAGGTGGGTCTGGGTGTTGAGGGTGTGGTATCGTGATAAATGATGAACCTACTGAACCTCATCCTGACCAATCATGATGTGGCTGCTGGATCTGTCCATGAGGATTTAAGGCAGAAGTGACCCCTGCACAATCCTTGTGGTGACAAAGTCGACCTTCTCCCATTGTTGGCAGTTGGGCTGACTGTATGGTATGTCTCTATGACATTTATATATTTTATACATAAGAGGTGCCAATTGTGAAGCCAGCTAAAGAAATAGAAGTGGAAAGGAACAGAGTGGGGGCATGAGGGGGGAAGGAGAGAAATGGGAACAAATCCAGGTGGGCCACAGGGACTAGAGGGGAAAAAAGAGGGGCGAGGGGCGGGATTATTTGTAGATTAGTTATCTGAAACTGGAGAATTCAATATTCACACTGTTGGGTTGTAAGTGGAATATAAGGTTGTGTTTTTTTCCAGCTTGCATGTTGCCTCACTCTGGCAATGGATGAGGCCCAGGACAGAAAGGTCAGGATGGGATTGGGAAACAGAGATAAAATGGTTAACTACCTGGAGATCCAATACAATAGGATTGAACACAACTATTCGATGAAACGGTCACCTCGTCTGCGGTTGGTCTCGCCAATGTAATGGAGGCCACATCTGGAACACTGAATGCAGTTGCAGGGGAAAGTACCTGATGAGGGGCTGGCTTGGATGGGAAGGGATGTGAGCCAATGCTTTGTGGAGAGAGCAGTCTCTGTAGAAGGTGGAAAGAGTGGTGATGTGAAGATGTCATAATAATGTTCGAGAGTAGTAACCTCCAATAATGTTTAGATATCTCACTATTCCCTGACAGTGATGTTGAATATTTCACCAGCACCATACTAGAACTAGGGTGAGGAAGGGGACAGGGGCAGGGAGGGGAGAGGAGAGGAGAGGAGTGTAGGATGAAATCACTTCAAATTAGACCATTCTATGTTCATACGGCTAGCTGATAAGTTACCCAAACAAAATATGAGGTATTGGTGTTGTAACTTGCATGTGGCCTCACTCTAGCAATAGAGGAGGCCCAGGCCAGAAAGGTCAGCAAGGAATGGGACGGGGAGATGAAATAGTTAGCAACCGGTAGATCTCGTAGGTATAGGTGGACAGAGCGTAAGTGTTCAGCGAAACGCTCACCAAGTTTATGCTTGGGCTCGCCGATGTACACGAGTCCACATATGAAATACCGGATGCAGTGGATGAGGTTTGAGGAGGTACATGTGAATCTTGGTCCAAACTGTAAGGATGATCGCGGTCCCTGGATGGAGTTGAGGGAGGAGGTATAAGGACATAGAAACATAGAAAATAGGTGCAGGAGGCCAGTCGGCCCTTCGAGCCAGCACTGCCATTCATTGTGATCATGGCTGATCGTCCCCAAATAATAACCCATGCCTGCCTTCTCCCCATATCCCTTGATTCCACGAGCCTCTAGAGCTCTATCTAACTCTCTCTTAAATCCATCCAGTGATTTGGCCTCCACTGCTCTCTGTGGCAGAGAATTCCACAAATTCACAACTCTCTGCGTGATAAAGTTTTTCTTCACCTCAGTTTTAAATAGCCTCCCCTTTATTCTATTCTAAGACTGAGGCCCCTGGTTCTGGACTCGCCCAACATCGGGAACATTTTTCCTGCATCTACCTTGTCCAGTCCTTTTATAATTTTATATGTTTCTATAAGATCCCCTCTCATCCTTCTACACTCCAGTGAATACAAGCCCAGTCTTTTCAATCTTTCCTCATATGTCAGTTCCGCCATCCCAGGGATCAATCTCGTGAACCTACGCTGCACTGCCTCAATTAAAAGGATGTCCTTCCTCAAATTAGGAGACCAAAACTGTACACAATACTCCAGATGTGGTCTTACCAGGGCCCTATACAACTGCAGAAGAACCTCTTTACTCCTATACTGAAATCCTCGTGTTATGAAGGCCAACATTCCATTAGCTTTCTTCACTGCCTGCTGTACCTCCACGCCAACTTTCAGTGACTGGTGTACAAGGACACCCAGGTCTCGCTCGACCTCCCTCTTACCTAACCTAACTCCAAAGAGATAATGATCTGCCTCCTTGTTTCTGCCACCAAAGTGGATAACCTCACATTTATCTATATTATACTGCATCTGCCACGCATCTGCCCACTCACTCAACCTGTTCAGGACACCCTGCAACCTTCTAACATCCTCATCACAGTTTATACTGCCTCCTACTCTTTGCTTCCTGTCTGCCAACCAATTCTCTATCAATGTCAATACCCTACCCCCAATACCATGTGCTCTAATTTTAGTCACCAATCCCCCGTGCGGGACCTTATCAAAGGCTTTCTGAAAGTCTAGATACACTACATCCACTAGCTCCCCTTCGTCCAAAAAATGTCAGAAGAATAGTCAAGCATGATTTCCCTTTCATAAATCCATGCTGACTTGGACTTATCCCTTTACTGCTACCCAAATGCACCATCATTACCTCTTTAATAATTGATTCCAGCATCTTTCCCACCACCGAAGTCAGGCTAACTGGTCTGTAATTCCCCGTTTTCTCTCTCGCTCCTTTATTGCATTTGCTGTGGTTGCTGGAGAAAGTACTGTACCTGCGGAGGTGGTAGTTTTAGTGGGAAGGAATGAGTGAACCAAGATGTAGTGGAGGGAGCAGTCCCTACGGAAGGTGGAAATGAGTGGAGGTGGGAAGATGCGATTAGTGGTGAGAGTCCTCAGGAGGTGACGACAATGTTGGAGGATAATGTATTGGATGCGGAGACTAGTGGCGTTAAAGGAGAGGACCGGGGGAACTCTGTCCATGTTGCGTCTTGAAGGAGGGGGAGTGAGAGCAGAACTCTGGGACACAGAGAAGACACGTGTGAGGGCCTCATCTATGACAGAAGGGGGGAACTCCCATTCCCTGCAGAACGAGGACATCTTTGATATTCTAGAATGGAACACCTCATCTTGGGAGCAGATACGGCGGAGACAGAGGTATTGGGAGTCGGGAATCACATCTCTGCAAGAGGCAGGGTGGGAAGATGTGTAGTCCATATAGATGTGGGAGCCAGTAGGTTTGTACTAGATGTCCATTGATAGTCTGTCTCCTGTGATGGAGACAGAGAAATAGAGAAAGGGTCAGAGGTGTCCGCAATAGTCCAGGTGTATTTGAGGGTGGAGGGAAAGTTAGTGGTGAAGTTAATAAAGTCCATGAATTCTGTACGGATGCAAGAGGTAGCTCCGATGCAGTCGTTGACATAGTTGGAGATAGGACCAGTGCATGGAGACCTGGAATAAGGACTGTTCGATGTACCTGACAGAAAGGTAGGCATTGCTTGGGCCCATGCCAGTTCCCATGGCTATGCATTTGCTTTGGAGAAAGTGAGGGGAGTCAAAGGAGAAGTTGTTGAAGGTGAAGACGTTCCGCTAGATGGAGGAGAGTGTTTGTAGAGGGAAATGGGTTAGGCCTTTGTGTTTAAAAATACCCAATGACTTGGCCTCCACTACAATGAATTCCGCATATTAACCACCATCTGGCTAAAGAAATCTCTCCTCATCTTCATTCCAAAGGTACGTCTTTTATCCGGAGGTGGGAGATCCCCCCCCACCCACCCCCCCCACCCACCCATTCATTGTTTCAATTTCACTGAAAGTGGTGGTTGTGTAAATTACAAATAAATCCTACTTCATCTAATTACTCCCACTCCACTCCATTACCTTTCCTCAATAGCGGAGAAATGTGTTTTATTATATAGCAATTTAGGAACAGTGTGAAACCAACTGGCATAATGAAGGATGAGTCGTACCCTGGCCACTCCCTCGTCTCCCCTCTCCCCATCCGGCAGACGGTATTGAAGTGTGAAAACGCACACGTCCAGATTCAGGGTCAGTTTCTTCCCAGCTTTTATCAAGCAACTGAATCATCCTACCACAACCAGAGAGCAGTGGTGAACCACTATCTACCTCTTTGGTGACCTTCTGACTTTCTGTGGCTTTACCTTACACTAAACGTTATTCCCTTGTCATGTTCCATATACTGTGACTGGCTCAATTGTAATCATGTACCATCTTTCCGCTGACTGGATTGCACACAACTAAAGCTTTTCACTGAACTTCAGTTCACATCAAAATAAACTAAACTAAACTACGTGAGAATGCTTTGGATTTGCAACCTTCTCACAGAAGTCTTTACCTTCACACTGAATTACTGCTTTATCAGTGGACGTATTGCCTCCGGTGGTTGTGACAAATCCATCCATACAGGTGCACTGATAACTTCCCGGAGTGTTGACACACGTTGCATTTGGAACACAGATGTTTGAGTCATTCGCACATTCATTGATATCTGGAGTAGAAACACAATCTTAAAATGTAGTTGAGAAACTTTGTGCACTGATGATCTCTCACACCATCTTCAGTCTGTTCCTGACATGAATTCCTGTGACATCTATCACCATATCGTGATGCAGTACCTGGAGAAGTGATGCTCAGAAAACACAAACAACTTCCAGCAGTCAAAGCAACAGAGGTGAGTCTGGATGTGGGGAGTGTAATACAGTTATACACAGGTGGGTCTGGGTGTAATACAGTTATACACAGGTGGGTCTGGGTGTAATACAGTTATACACAGGTGAGTCTGGATGTAATACAGTTATACACAGGTGGGTCTGGGTGTGGAGGGTGTGGTACAGTTATACACAGGTGGGTCTGGGTGTAATACAGTTATACACAGGTGGGTCTGGGTGTAATACAGTTATACACAGGTGAGTCTGGGTGTAATACAGTTATACACAGGTGGGTCTGGGTGTAATACAGTTATACACAGGTGGGTCTGGGTGTAATACAGTTATACACAGGTGGGTCTGGGTGTAATACAGTTATACACAGGTGGGTCTGGGTGTAATACAGTTATACACAGGTGGGTCTAGGTGTAATACAGTTATGCACAGGTGAGTCTGGATGTGGGGAGTGTAATGATAAATGATGAACCTACTGAACCTCATCCTGACCAATCATGATGTGGCTGCTGGATCTGTCCATGAGGATTTAAGGCAGAAGTGACCCCTGCACAATCCTTGTGGAGACAAAGTCGACCTTCTCCCATTGTTGGCAGTTGGGCTGACTGTATGGTATGTCTCTATGACATTTATATATTTTATACATAAGAGGTGCCAATTGTGAAGCCAGCTAAAGAAATAGAAGTGGAAAGGAACAGTGTGGGGGCATGAGGGGGGAAGGAGAGAAATGGGAACAAATCCAGGTGGGCCACAGGGACTAGAGGGGAAAAAAGAGGGGCGAGGGGCGGGATTATTTGTAGATTAGTTATCTGAAACTGGAGAATTCAATATTCACACTGTTGGGTTGTAAGTGGAATATAAGGTTGTGTTTTTTTCCAGCTTGCATGTTGCCTCACTCTGGCAATGGATGAGGCCCAGGACAGAAAGATCAGGATGGGAATGGGAAACAGAGATAAAATGGTTAACTACCTGGAGATCCAATACAATAGGATTGAACACAACT
>NW_027602239.1:32500-40000 GCF_053455715.1 Rhinoraja longicauda | reverse complement strand
GCGCCGTGGTTGTGCTGGCGGTGACCATGGCTGCCTGCTCCTTTGGTTCACGATGTCCCCGCCGAAGGCGGCGTACTTTAAAGTACTGCAGCTCGAGCGCACAAGGTGCGCGGGGAATTGTTAGCGGCGCCGTGCTTGTGCTGGCGGTGACCATGGCTGCCTGCTCCTTTGGTTCACGATGTCCCCGCCGAAGGCGGCGTACTTTAAAGTACTGCAGCTCGAGCGCACAAGGTGCGCGGGGAATTGTTAGCGGCGCCGTGGTTGTGCTGGCGGTGACCATGGCTGCCTGCTCCTTTGGTTCACGATGTCCCCGCCGAAGGCGGCGTACTTTAAAGTACTGCAGCTCGAGCGCACAAGGTGCGCGGGGAATTGTTAGCGGCGCCGTGCTTGTGCTGGCGGTGACCATGGCTGCCTGCTCCTTTGGTTCACGATGTCCCCGCCGAAGGCGGCGTACTTTAAAGTACTGCAGCTCGAGCGCACAAGGTGCGCGTGGAATTGTTAGCGGCGCCGTGGTTGTGCTGGCGGTGACCATGGCTGCCTGCTCCTTTGGTTCACGATGTCCCCGCCGAAGGCGGCGTACTTTAAAGTACTGCAGCTCGAGCGCACAAGGTGCGCGGGGAATTGTTAGCGGCGCCGTCGTTGTGCTGGCGGTGACCATGGCTGCCTGCTCCTTTGGTTCACGATGTCCCCGCCGAAGGCGGCGTACTTTAAAGTGCTGCAGCTCGAGCGCACAAGGTGCGCGGGGAATTGTTAGCGGCGCCGTGGTTGTGCTGGCGGTGACCATGGCTGCCTGCTCCTTTGGTTCACGATGTCCCCGCCGAAGGCGGCGTACTTTAAAGTACTGCAGCTCGAGCGCACAAGGTGCGCGGGGAATTGTTAGCGGCGCCGTGGTTGTGCTGGCGGTGACCATGGCTGCCTGCTCCTTTGGTTCACGATGTCCCCGCCGAAGGCGGCGTACTTTAAAGTACTGCAGCTCGAGCGCACAAGGTGCGCGGGGAATTGTTAGCGGCGCCGTGCTTGTGCTGGCGGTGACCATGGCTGCCTGCTCCTTTGGTTCACGATGTCCCCGCCGAAGGCGGCGTACTTTAAAGTACTGCAGCTCGAGCGCACAAGGTGCGCGTGGAATTGTTAGCGGCGCCGTGGTTGTGCTGGCGGTGACCATGGCTGCCTGCTCCTTTGGTTCACGATGTCCCCGCCGAAGGCGGCGTACTTTAAAGTACTGCAGCTCGAGCGCACAAGGTGCGCGGGGAATTGTTAGCGGCGCCGTCGTTGTGCTGGCGGTGACCATGGCTGCCTGCTCCTTTGGTTCACGATGTCCCCGCCGAAGGCGGCGTACTTTAAAGTGCTGCAGCTCGAGCGCACCATGTGCGTGGGGAATTGTTAGCGGGGGCGTCGTTGTGCTGGGGGCTGACTGTCCCTAGTGGGTATAGGATAATGTTAATGTACGGGGATCGCTGGGCGGCACGGACTTGGAGGGCCGAAAAGGCCTGTTTCCGGCTGTATGTGTATGATATGATATGATATGATGCCTGCCTGCTCATTTGGTTCATGATGTCCACGCGGCAGGCGGAATATTTTAAAAGCACTGTTCTGTACGAAGTGCACAATGTCCGTTGGGGAAATGCAGCTGGGGGTCGGTCGACCGGCTGACGACGCCTGCCTGCCGATTTGGTTCACGATGTCCCCGCCGAAGGCGGCATACTTGAAAGTACCGCCGTTCGCGGCGCGCAATTTGCGGGGGGAGGAATTGTTAGTGCACGTCTGTGTGCTAGGTGACGATGCTTGCCGACTTGGTTCATGCCGTCCACGCCGAAGACGGCGCCGTTTAAAGTACTGCCGCTCGAGGTGCACAATTTGCGGGGGAATTGTTAATGGGCGTCGGCGTGCTGGGTGACGATGTGGAGATGTGGAACGCCGAGCCAGATCTATCTTATTTGTTTGCTTGGCCCACTGGACTTTGCATGGGCTTTGCAACACTGTGTGCTAGGTTAAATCACGGCCAATAGAGTGAGTGTTTTTAATGATCCTGATCTGATAAGGGGACTAGAGGTAAAAGAGCCGTTAGGAGGCAGTGATCACAACACGATAAGTTTTACTCTGCAAATGGAAAGGTAGAAGGGAAAATCGGAAGTGTCTGTATTACAGTATAGCAAAGGGGATTACAGAGGCATGAGGCGGGAGCTGGCCAAAATTGACTGGAAGGAGGCCCTAGCAGGGAAGACGGTAGAACAGCAATGGCAGGTATTCCAGGGAATAATGCAGAGGTTGCAGGATCAATTTATTCCAAAGAGGTGGAAAGACTCTAAGGGGAGTAAGAGACACCTGTGGCTGACAAGGGAAGTCAGGGACAGCATAAAAATTAAGGAGAGGAGGTATAACATAGCAAAGAAGAGTGGGAAGACAGAGGATTGGGACTCTTTTAAAGAGCAACAAAAGTTAACTAAAGAGGCAATGCGGGGAGAAAAGATGAGGTGCGAGGGTAAACTAGCCAATAATATAAAGGAGGATAGCAAAAGTTTTTTTAGGTACGTGAAGAGGGAAAAAATAGTCAAGGCAAATGTGGGTCCCTTGAAGACAGAAACGGGGGAATTTATTATGGGGAACAAAGAAATGGCAGACGAGTTAAACCGTTACTTTGGGTCTGTCTTCACTGAGGAAGATACACACAATCTCCCAAATGTTCTAGGGGCCGGAGAACCTAGGGTGATGGAGGAACTGAAGGAAATCCACATTAGGCAGGAAATGGTTTTGGGTAGACTGATGGGACTGAAGGCTGATAAATCCCCAGGGCCTGATGGTCTGCATCCCAGGGTACCTAAGGAGGTGGCTCTAGAAATAGTGGAAGCATTGGAGATCATTTTTCAATGTTCTATATAGATTCAGGATCAGTTCCTGTGGATTGGAGGATAGCAAATGTTATCCCACTTTTTAAGAAGGGAGGGAGAGAGAAAACGGGTAATTATAGACCAGTTAGTCTGACATCAGTGGTGGGGAAGATGCTGGAGTCAATTAGAAAAGACGAAATTGCTGAGCATTTGGATAGCAGTAACAGGATCATTGCGAGTCAGCATGGATTTACGAAGGGGAAATCATGCTTGACAAATCTACTGGAATGTTTTGAGGATGTAACTAGGAAAATTGACAGGGGAGAGTCAGTGGACGTGGTGTACCTCGACTTTCAGAAAGCCTTCGACAAGCTCCCACATAGGAGATTAGTGGGCAAAATTAGGGCACGTGGTATTGGGGGTAGGGTACTGACATGGATAGAAAATTGGTTGACAGACGGAAAGCAAAGAGTGGGTATAAATGGGTCCCTCTCGGAATGGCAGGCAGTGACCAGTGGGGTACCGCAAGGTTCGGTGCTGGGACCCCAGCTATTTACGATATGCATTAATGACTTAGACGGAGGGATTAAAAGTACCATTAGCAAATTTGCAGATGATACTAAGCTGGAGGGTAGTGTGAATTGTGAGGAAGATGCAATAAGGCTGCAGGATGACTTGGACAGGTTGTGTGAGTGGGCGGATACATGGCAGATGCAGTTTAATGTAGATAAGTGCGAGGTTATTCACTTTGGAAGTAAGAGTAGAAAGGCAGATTATTGTCTGAATGGTGTCAAGTTAGGAGGAGGGGGAGTTCAACGAGATCTGGATGTCCTAGTGCATCAGTCAATGAAAGGAAGCATGCAGGTACAGCAGGCAGTGAAGAAAGCCAATGGAATGTTGGCCTTCGTAACCAGAGGAGTTGAGTATAGGAGCAAAGAGGTCCTTCTACAGTTGTAGCGGGCCCTGGTGAGACCGCACCTGGAGTACTGTGTGCAGTTTTGGTCTCCAAATTTGAGGAAGGATATTCTTGCTATGGAGGGCGTGCAGCGTAGGTTCACTAGGTTAATTCCCGGAATGGCGGGACGGTCGTATGTTGAAAGGCTGGAGCGATTGGGCTTGTATACACTGGTATTTAGAAGAATGAGGGGGGATCTTATTGAAACATATACGATAATTAGGGGATTGGACACATTAGAGGCAGGAAACATGTTCCCAATGTTGGGGGAGTCCAGAACAAGGGGCCACCGTTTAAGAATAAGGGGTAGGCCATTTAGAACGGAGATGAGGAAGAACCTTTTCAGTCAGAGAGTGGTGAAGGTGTGGAATTCTCTGCCTCAGAAGGCAGTGGAGGCCAGTTCGTTGGATGCTTTCAAGAGAGAGCTGGATAGAGCTCTTAAGGATAACGGAGTGAGGGGGTATGGGGAGAAGGCAGGAACGGGGTACTGATTGAGAGTGATCAGCCATGATCGCATTGAATGGCGGTGCTGGCTCGAAGGGCTGAATGGCCGACTCCTGCACCTATTGTCTATTGTCTATTGTCTATAATCAACCACTTTATTTTGCCCGTCTTTGTGACTCCTCTTTGACACGTCGATCACCGCTGAGGCTGTTTTACCTGTTTCGCCTATGTACCGTAAGGTACACTCCTTACATTGAACTGCATACACCCCATTATTTCGCTCACGGGTTATCCTCTGTGCTATCCAGTCTCTCCTGTCACCCTGTTCTATGTTTTTGTCTATTACCCAGTGGGAGCAGGCCCCATATTGACATTAATTTGTAACCCTACTGCTCCCCTCGTCTGCTGGTTTTATCACCATCTCATGTTTATCCCTCAGCTCTGCCGTGGTCTCCCTCTCTTTTTTTCTGGTGAGGTTCGGCCTATCCTTTGTCATGGGCATATCCCAGGCTGTTTTAGTAACGTTCTTTTAAAACGTGTCGTGTTTGTTTGGCTTTACCCACGTTCCAGCATTAGAGGCCAATTTTTGCAATGTTTCCTGGGTGGGATTTGCCGGTTTTACAAATGGTGTCACTATCTCACCCTGCTTCCTGATACCCTTATGGGGTCGGCTCTGTTCTTGCAGAACCCTCGGGTGGTGCAGAGTCTGGGCCTTGTTATCAATATCTTGCCCTGCTTCCCGATACCCTTGCGGGTTCGGCTCTGTTCTTGCAGATCCCTCAGGTGGTGCAGAGTCTGGGCGGCATCGTCACCCAGCACACCGACGCCCACTGAAAATTACCCACGCACAGTGCGCGCCTGGAGCGGCAGTAGTTCAAACTACCCCTACCCCTACCCCTACCCCTACCGCTACCCCTACCCCTACCCCTAACCCTAACCCTAACCCTAACCCTAACCCTAACCCTAACCCTAACCCTAACCCTAACCCTAACCCTAACCCTAACCCTAACCCTAACCCTAACCCTAACCCTAACCCTAACCCTGACCCTGACCCTAATGCAGGCAGAGTTATTTATAAAGTGGCCCAGACTCTGCACCACCTGAGGGTTTTGTAACAGAACCAACCCCATAAGGGTTTCAGGAAGCAGGGCAAGATATTGATAACAAGGCGCAGACTCTGCACCACCTCAGGGTTCTGCAAGAACAGAGCCGACCCCATAAGGGCATCAGGAATCAGGGCAAGATATTGATAAAATGGCCCAGACTCTGCACCACCTGAGGGTTCTGCAAGAACAGAGCCGACCCCATAAGGGCATCAGGAAGCAGGGCAAGATATTGGTAACAAGGCCCACGGGGAAGGCGGCATACTTTGGGGTTATTTTGTAGTGAGTTTTGAAGGCATGTGCTAGTGTTACGCATACCGAGGGCGCGCAAAGTTCGGCGCGCCCGGGCCAAAACGCCTCTGCTGGCCGCGGCCGAGTCGGCCGACGGATTGCCACGGACTTGCTTGACGACCTGTCACTCTCCGTGCATCGGTTGCACGCCCGGTTCGTCCTTTCCATTTGTTTCATGATGTACACGCGGCAGGCGGAATATTTTAAAAGCACTGTTCTGTTCGAAGTGCACAATGGCCGTTGGGGCAATGCAACTGGGGGTCGGTCGACCGGCTGACGACGCCTGCCTGCCGATTTGGTTCACGATGTCCCCGCCGAAGGCGGCATACTTGAAAGTACTGCCGTTCGCGGCGCGCAATTTGCAGGGGGGAGGAATTGTTAGTGGACGTCTGTGTGCTGGGTGACGATGCTTGCCGACTTGGTTCATGCCGTCCACGCCGAAGACGGCGCCGTTTAAAGTACTGCCGCTCGAGGTGCACAATTTGCGGGGGAATTGTTATTGGGCGTCGGCGTGCTGGGTGACGATGTGGAGATGAGGAACGCCGAGCCAGATCTATCTTATTTGTTTGCTTGGGCCACTGGACTTTGCATGGGCTTGGCATCATTGTGTGCTACGTTAAATCACGGCCAATTGAGTGAGTATTTTTTATTCAACCACTCTATTTTGCCCGTCTTTGTGACTCCTCTATGACACGCCGATCACCGCTGACGTGTTAATCTGCGTGTTAGGTATCTCGGGGGTCAGTTGGACGGACAGATGTGTAAGGGTTTTGTTCGGAAGGATCGTTGAGTGTAAACGGTGAACGGGGGTTAAAGGCCCTGAGGTTTCAATCCTCTAAAGAATGTAAAAGGTCTGACGCGTTAGCTAGCAGCTAATGAGGTGAACCTAGCAGCTAATGAGGCTCTCTCTCTCTCACGGCCCCGGGACTCCCTCCCTCCCTCCTCCCTCTTGGAACCCTCCCTGCGTGGGGGGGGGGGGGGGGGGGGGGGGCACGAAGAAAAAGAGGGTATAAGAAGAATCCAGTGGAAGGAGTAGGGACTGGGGGCGAGGTCAGACAGCCTATCCGGCTAATAAAGCATCATGAGGTTAGGTATAAACTCTGATGACTGCATAAACTCGCCCCTAATGGGGGGGGGGCACTCTCTCCCCCACCCCTCTCTCCCCAGTGCCACTCCCTCCGACCCCCCCCCCACTCTCTTCGTGTCGCTGGGCCCGCCCGGCACGGCCCCGAGGATCACTCCCCGCGCGGCAACGGGACACCGGGTCGCCGGGCCCGCAGGGTCGTCAGTCGGGCGGGGGGGGGGAGGGTGGCCATGCCAGCAGCAGGAGAGGTTTCCAACGAACCCGCGACCGCAGCAGGACCGCCCGCGGCAGACATTTGGACCCAGCGGGTCCGTTCGGGATGGTTGCCGGGCCCGCAGCAGAGGTTTCCTTCCACCCAACGGGGGGGGGGGGGGGGGGGGCGGGGCTGCCCATCTTCCCGCTCGAAGCAACGGCCTCACCCTAACGGCCTCACCCTAACAACCCTCACCCTGACCCTAAACCGCTCGGTTCATGACTTCTCTCCGTTTGGTTCATGAATTCGCCATTTAGTTCACGACTTCTCCTGTTGGTTCCTGACTTCTACCTCGTGGTTCGTGATTCCGGCGGGTAGGTGGGGTGCCCGGATACTCTCGGCGAAAGGTGTTCAAGTGGCAACGGCGGTCCCGTAGATAAGACGGGTTCGGATGCTCGAGCGTGTCGAGTAAGCGCCGGATCGGCGCCGGGCGCCCCCGGCCGGCTGGCTTGCCCCCCCCCCCCCCCACCCCCCCCCCCCCTGGCGGCAGAAACGTGTATCGCGCCAGTGCCGCCGCTGAGGTCGAGATTGGCCGCCTCGACCGT
>NW_027602239.1:15000-20000 GCF_053455715.1 Rhinoraja longicauda | reverse complement strand
TAAAAGAGCCGTTAGGAGGCAGTGATCACAACACGATAAGTTTTACTCTGCAAATGGAAAGGTAGAAGGGAAAATCGGAAGTGTCTGTATTACAGTATAGCAAAGGGGATTACAGAGGCATGAGGCGGGAGCTGGCCAAAATTGACTGGAAGGAGGCCCTAGCAGGGAAGACGGTAGAACAGCAATGGCAGGTATTCCAGGGAATAATGCAGAGGTTGCAGGATCAATTTATTCCAAAGAGGTGGAAAGACTCTAAGGGGAGTAAGAGACACCTGTGGCTGACAAGGGAAGTCAGGGACAGCATAAAAATTAAGGAGAGGAGGTATAACATAGCAAAGAAGAGTGGGAAGACAGAGGATTGGGACTCTTTTAAAGAGCAACAAAAGTTAACTAAAGAGGCAATGCGGGGAGAAAAGATGAGGTGCGAGGGTAAACTAGCCAATAATATAAAGGAGGATAGCAAAAGTTTTTTTAGGTACGTGAAGAGGGAAAAAATAGTCAAGGCAAATGTGGGTCCCTTGAAGACAGAAACGGGGGAATTTATTATGGGGAACAAAGAAATGGCAGACGAGTTAAACCGTTACTTTGGGTCTGTCTTCACTGAGGAAGATACACACAATCTCCCAAATGTTCTAGGGGCCGGAGAACCTAGGGTGATGGAGGAACTGAAGGAAATCCACATTAGGCAGGAAATGGTTTTGGGTAGACTGATGGGACTGAAGGCTGATAAATCCCCAGGGCCTGATGGTCTGCATCCCAGGGTACCTAAGGAGGTGGCTCTAGAAATAGTGGAAGCATTGGAGATCATTTTTCAATGTTCTATATAGATTCAGGATCAGTTCCTGTGGATTGGAGGATAGCAAATGTTATCCCACTTTTTAAGAAGGGAGGGAGAGAGAAAACGGGTAATTATAGACCAGTTAGTCTGACATCAGTGGTGGGGAAGATGCTGGAGTCAATTAGAAAAGACGAAATTGCTGAGCATTTGGATAGCAGTAACAGGATCATTGCGAGTCAGCATGGATTTACGAAGGGGAAATCATGCTTGACAAATCTACTGGAATGTTTTGAGGATGTAACTAGGAAAATTGACAGGGGAGAGTCAGTGGACGTGGTGTACCTCGACTTTCAGAAAGCCTTCGACAAGCTCCCACATAGGAGATTAGTGGGCAAAATTAGGGCACGTGGTATTGGGGGTAGGGTACTGACATGGATAGAAAATTGGTTGACAGACGGAAAGCAAAGAGTGGGTATAAATGGGTCCCTCTCGGAATGGCAGGCAGTGACCAGTGGGGTACCGCAAGGTTCGGTGCTGGGACCCCAGCTATTTACGATATGCATTAATGACTTAGACGGAGGGATTAAAAGTACCATTAGCAAATTTGCAGATGATACTAAGCTGGAGGGTAGTGTGAATTGTGAGGAAGATGCAATAAGGCTGCAGGATGACTTGGACAGGTTGTGTGAGTGGGCGGATACATGGCAGATGCAGTTTAATGTAGATAAGTGCGAGGTTATTCACTTTGGAAGTAAGAGTAGAAAGGCAGATTATTGTCTGAATGGTGTCAAGTTAGGAGGAGGGGGAGTTCAACGAGATCTGGATGTCCTAGTGCATCAGTCAATGAAAGGAAGCATGCAGGTACAGCAGGCAGTGAAGAAAGCCAATGGAATGTTGGCCTTCGTAACCAGAGGAGTTGAGTATAGGAGCAAAGAGGTCCTTCTACAGTTGTAGCGGGCCCTGGTGAGACCGCACCTGGAGTACTGTGTGCAGTTTTGGTCTCCAAATTTGAGGAAGGATATTCTTGCTATGGAGGGCGTGCAGCGTAGGTTCACTAGGTTAATTCCCGGAATGGCGGGACGGTCGTATGTTGAAAGGCTGGAGCGATTGGGCTTGTATACACTGGTATTTAGAAGAATGAGGGGGGATCTTATTGAAACATATACGATAATTAGGGGATTGGACACATTAGAGGCAGGAAACATGTTCCCAATGTTGGGGGAGTCCAGAACAAGGGGCCACCGTTTAAGAATAAGGGGTAGGCCATTTAGAACGGAGATGAGGAAGAACCTTTTCAGTCAGAGAGTGGTGAAGGTGTGGAATTCTCTGCCTCAGAAGGCAGTGGAGGCCAGTTCGTTGGATGCTTTCAAGAGAGAGCTGGATAGAGCTCTTAAGGATAACGGAGTGAGGGGGTATGGGGAGAAGGCAGGAACGGGGTACTGATTGAGAGTGATCAGCCATGATCGCATTGAATGGCGGTGCTGGCTCGAAGGGCTGAATGGCCGACTCCTGCACCTATTGTCTATTGTCTATTGTCTATAATCAACCACTTTATTTTGCCCGTCTTTGTGACTCCTCTTTGACACGTCGATCACCGCTGAGGCTGTTTTACCTGTTTCGCCTATGTACCGTAAGGTACACTCCTTACATTGAACTGCATACACCCCATTATTTCGCTCACGGGTTATCCTCTGTGCTATCCAGTCTCTCCTGTCACCCTGTTCTATGTTTTTGTCTATTACCCAGTGGGAGCAGGCCCCATATTGACATTAATTTGTAACCCTACTGCTCCCCTCGTCTGCTGGTTTTATCACCATCTCATGTTTATCCCTCAGCTCTGCCGTGGTCTCCCTCTCTTTTTTTCTGGTGAGGTTCGGCCTATCCTTTGTCATGGGCATATCCCAGGCTGTTTTAGTAACGTTCTTTTAAAACGTGTCGTGTTTGTTTGGCTTTACCCACGTTCCAGCATTAGAGGCCAATTTTTGCAATGTTTCCTGGGTGGGATTTGCCGGTTTTACAAATGGTGTCACTATCTCACCCTGCTTCCTGATACCCTTATGGGGTCGGCTCTGTTCTTGCAGAACCCTCGGGTGGTGCAGAGTCTGGGCCTTGTTATCAATATCTTGCCCTGCTTCCCGATACCCTTGCGGGTTCGGCTCTGTTCTTGCAGATCCCTCAGGTGGTGCAGAGTCTGGGCGGCATCGTCACCCAGCACACCGACGCCCACTGAAAATTACCCACGCACAGTGCGCGCCTGGAGCGGCAGTAGTTCAAACTACCCCTACCCCTACCCCTACCCCTACCGCTACCCCTACCCCTACCCCTAACCCTAACCCTAACCCTAACCCTAACCCTAACCCTAACCCTAACCCTAACCCTAACCCTAACCCTAACCCTAACCCTAACCCTAACCCTAACCCTAACCCTAACCCTAACCCTGACCCTGACCCTAATGCAGGCAGAGTTATTTATAAAGTGGCCCAGACTCTGCACCACCTGAGGGTTTTGTAACAGAACCAACCCCATAAGGGTTTCAGGAAGCAGGGCAAGATATTGATAACAAGGCGCAGACTCTGCACCACCTCAGGGTTCTGCAAGAACAGAGCCGACCCCATAAGGGCATCAGGAATCAGGGCAAGATATTGATAAAATGGCCCAGACTCTGCACCACCTGAGGGTTCTGCAAGAACAGAGCCGACCCCATAAGGGCATCAGGAAGCAGGGCAAGATATTGGTAACAAGGCCCACGGGGAAGGCGGCATACTTTGGGGTTATTTTGTAGTGAGTTTTGAAGGCATGTGCTAGTGTTACGCATACCGAGGGCGCGCAAAGTTCGGCGCGCCCGGGCCAAAACGCCTCTGCTGGCCGCGGCCGAGTCGGCCGACGGATTGCCACGGACTTGCTTGACGACCTGTCACTCTCCGTGCATCGGTTGCACGCCCGGTTCGTCCTTTCCATTTGTTTCATGATGTACACGCGGCAGGCGGAATATTTTAAAAGCACTGTTCTGTTCGAAGTGCACAATGGCCGTTGGGGCAATGCAACTGGGGGTCGGTCGACCGGCTGACGACGCCTGCCTGCCGATTTGGTTCACGATGTCCCCGCCGAAGGCGGCATACTTGAAAGTACTGCCGTTCGCGGCGCGCAATTTGCAGGGGGGAGGAATTGTTAGTGGACGTCTGTGTGCTGGGTGACGATGCTTGCCGACTTGGTTCATGCCGTCCACGCCGAAGACGGCGCCGTTTAAAGTACTGCCGCTCGAGGTGCACAATTTGCGGGGGAATTGTTATTGGGCGTCGGCGTGCTGGGTGACGATGTGGAGATGAGGAACGCCGAGCCAGATCTATCTTATTTGTTTGCTTGGGCCACTGGACTTTGCATGGGCTTGGCATCATTGTGTGCTACGTTAAATCACGGCCAATTGAGTGAGTATTTTTTATTCAACCACTCTATTTTGCCCGTCTTTGTGACTCCTCTATGACACGCCGATCACCGCTGACGTGTTAATCTGCGTGTTAGGTATCTCGGGGGTCAGTTGGACGGACAGATGTGTAAGGGTTTTGTTCGGAAGGATCGTTGAGTGTAAACGGTGAACGGGGGTTAAAGGCCCTGAGGTTTCAATCCTCTAAAGAATGTAAAAGGTCTGACGCGTTAGCTAGCAGCTAATGAGGTGAACCTAGCAGCTAATGAGGCTCTCTCTCTCTCACGGCCCCGGGACTCCCTCCCTCCCTCCTCCCTCTTGGAACCCTCCCTGCGTGGGGGGGGGGGGGGGGGGGGGGCACGAAGAAAAAGAGGGTATAAGAAGAATCCAGTGGAAGGAGTAGGGACTGGGGGCGAGGTCAGACAGCCTATCCGGCTAATAAAGCATCATGAGGTTAGGTATAAACTCTGATGACTGCATAAACTCGCCCCTAATGGGGGGGGGGCACTCTCTCCCCCACCCCTCTCTCCCCAGTGCCACTCCCTCCGACCCCCCCCCCACTCTCTTCGTGTCGCTGGGCCCGCCCGGCACGGCCCCGAGGATCACTCCCCGCGCGGCAACGGGACACCGGGTCGCCGGGCCCGCAGGGTCGTCAGTCGGGCGGGGGGGGGGAGGGTGGCCATGCCAGCAGCAGGAGAGGTTTCCAACGAACCCGCGACCGCAGCAGGACCGCCCGCGGCAGACATTTGGACCCAGCGGGTCCGTTCGGGATGGTTGCCGGGCCCGCAGCAGAGGTTTCCT
>NW_027602239.1:0-2500 GCF_053455715.1 Rhinoraja longicauda | reverse complement strand
AGCGGCGCCGTCGTTGTGCTGGCGGTGACCATGGCTGCCTGCTCCTTTGGTTCACGATGTCCCCGCCGAAGGCGGCGTACTTTAAAGTGCTGCAGCTCGAGCGCACAAGGTGCGCGGGGAATTGTTAGCGGCGCCGTGGTTGTGCTGGCGGTGACCATGGCTGCCTGCTCCTTTGGTTCACGATGTCCCCGCCGAAGGCGGCGTACTTTAAAGTACTGCAGCTCGAGCGCACAAGGTGCGCGGGGAATTGTTAGCGGCGCCGTGGTTGTGCTGGCGGTGACCATGGCTGCCTGCTCCTTTGGTTCACGATGTCCCCGCCGAAGGCGGCGTACTTTAAAGTACTGCAGCTCGAGCGCACAAGGTGCGCGGGGAATTGTTAGCGGCGCCGTGCTTGTGCTGGCGGTGACCATGGCTGCCTGCTCCTTTGGTTCACGATGTCCCCGCCGAAGGCGGCGTACTTTAAAGTACTGCAGCTCGAGCGCACAAGGTGCGCGTGGAATTGTTAGCGGCGCCGTGGTTGTGCTGGCGGTGACCATGGCTGCCTGCTCCTTTGGTTCACGATGTCCCCGCCGAAGGCGGCGTACTTTAAAGTACTGCAGCTCGAGCGCACAAGGTGCGCGGGGAATTGTTAGCGGCGCCGTCGTTGTGCTGGCGGTGACCATGGCTGCCTGCTCCTTTGGTTCACGATGTCCCCGCCGAAGGCGGCGTACTTTAAAGTGCTGCAGCTCGAGCGCACCATGTGCGTGGGGAATTGTTAGCGGGGGCGTCGTTGTGCTGGGGGCTGACTGTCCCTAGTGGGTATAGGATAATGTTAATGTACGGGGATCGCTGGGCGGCACGGACTTGGAGGGCCGAAAAGGCCTGTTTCCGGCTGTATGTGTATGATATGATATGATATGATGCCTGCCTGCTCATTTGGTTCATGATGTCCACGCGGCAGGCGGAATATTTTAAAAGCACTGTTCTGTACGAAGTGCACAATGTCCGTTGGGGAAATGCAGCTGGGGGTCGGTCGACCGGCTGACGACGCCTGCCTGCCGATTTGGTTCACGATGTCCCCGCCGAAGGCGGCATACTTGAAAGTACCGCCGTTCGCGGCGCGCAATTTGCGGGGGGAGGAATTGTTAGTGCACGTCTGTGTGCTAGGTGACGATGCTTGCCGACTTGGTTCATGCCGTCCACGCCGAAGACGGCGCCGTTTAAAGTACTGCCGCTCGAGGTGCACAATTTGCGGGGGAATTGTTAATGGGCGTCGGCGTGCTGGGTGACGATGTGGAGATGTGGAACGCCGAGCCAGATCTATCTTATTTGTTTGCTTGGCCCACTGGACTTTGCATGGGCTTTGCAACACTGTGTGCTAGGTTAAATCACGGCCAATAGAGTGAGTGTTTTTAATGATCCTGATCTGATAAGGGGACTAGAGGTAAAAGAGCCGTTAGGAGGCAGTGATCACAACACGATAAGTTTTACTCTGCAAATGGAAAGGTAGAAGGGAAAATCGGAAGTGTCTGTATTACAGTATAGCAAAGGGGATTACAGAGGCATGAGGCGGGAGCTGGCCAAAATTGACTGGAAGGAGGCCCTAGCAGGGAAGACGGTAGAACAGCAATGGCAGGTATTCCAGGGAATAATGCAGAGGTTGCAGGATCAATTTATTCCAAAGAGGTGGAAAGACTCTAAGGGGAGTAAGAGACACCTGTGGCTGACAAGGGAAGTCAGGGACAGCATAAAAATTAAGGAGAGGAGGTATAACATAGCAAAGAAGAGTGGGAAGACAGAGGATTGGGACTCTTTTAAAGAGCAACAAAAGTTAACTAAAGAGGCAATGCGGGGAGAAAAGATGAGGTGCGAGGGTAAACTAGCCAATAATATAAAGGAGGATAGCAAAAGTTTTTTTAGGTACGTGAAGAGGGAAAAAATAGTCAAGGCAAATGTGGGTCCCTTGAAGACAGAAACGGGGGAATTTATTATGGGGAACAAAGAAATGGCAGACGAGTTAAACCGTTACTTTGGGTCTGTCTTCACTGAGGAAGATACACACAATCTCCCAAATGTTCTAGGGGCCGGAGAACCTAGGGTGATGGAGGAACTGAAGGAAATCCACATTAGGCAGGAAATGGTTTTGGGTAGACTGATGGGACTGAAGGCTGATAAATCCCCAGGGCCTGATGGTCTGCATCCCAGGGTACCTAAGGAGGTGGCTCTAGAAATAGTGGAAGCATTGGAGATCATTTTTCAATGTTCTATATAGATTCAGGATCAGTTCCTGTGGATTGGAGGATAGCAAATGTTATCCCACTTTTTAAGAAGGGAGGGAGAGAGAAAACGGGTAATTATAGACCAGTTAGTCTGACATCAGTGGTGGGGAAGATGCTGGAGTCAATTAGAAAAGACGAAATTGCTGAGCATTTGGATAGCAGTAACAGGATCATTGCGAGTCAGCATGGATTTACGAAGGGGAAATCATGCTTGACAAATCTACTGGAATGTTTTGAGGATG
>NW_027602238.1:0-43687 GCF_053455715.1 Rhinoraja longicauda | reverse complement strand
GGCGACAAAGCGATCAAAGGTGAAAGTGACGGTGAACCAGACAGAACAGTCTGTAGCTGCAAACTGCAGTACAGTGTTAACACG
Organism: Rhinoraja longicauda; assembly: GCF_053455715.1. Lineage (NCBI taxonomy): Eukaryota > Metazoa > Chordata > Chondrichthyes > Rajiformes > Arhynchobatidae > Rhinoraja > Rhinoraja longicauda. The sequence goes on along the minus strand of NW_027602238.1, from coordinate 43,603 downwards.
GCACACAGGGGTAATGGCCAGGAAACTCCAATTAAAGTAATGGTATCGGATCTGATACAAAATGACCTCGGTGATCAGGGTGAGTAGATCGGCCGCTGCCATGGCCACCAGGTAGCGAGTGGTGCAGGTGGAGAGGCCGCACTTTCCCCGGGACAGGATCACAATCGCCACTAAATTCACTGCGGAAAGAGAAGGGGACGGACACTGGGCATTACTGAACACGGTCTCCGGGGCTGAACACCGGCTCCACTTTCAGCTGGAGATCAGGAGTGTTGGAGTCGATGCGCGGCTGCAGGTTTAACAATGTCAGACCCGGCTCCGACTGTGCCCGACCTGCCTGCTTCAGGGGAGAAGACATAAGGCGACGGGCGGGGTAAAGGACGGGGAGGGAACGAGCAGCCGCCCGCTACAACAGGCGGAATGGTCCTGTCTACAGTTAACCCCGCTCACAGTCTCTGATGGGGCCGGTTTCACAGACTTAGCCGTGACCGGCCGCGTTTAACCAGGGCTCTGGGAACTCGGCATCTGATGGGGACGAGGAGGGTTCCAGAGGGAAGGCAGGGACAATTTAGGATCCGGCAGCAGAGCGGCTCCGTTAATGGATTCATTCCACAGTGAGTTCAGTTCGGTAACAACACACGCCGGTAGATCCGCGGCCACTGGTTCAGGAGATCGATCCAATTATTGACCAACAGGCGGTGGAATCCGACTGTGACAGTGACAGACTCCACATTGAGACGTATCCACAGGAGCGGGTGTTCACTCTGATCAATAACTCAGACGCAGTGAACTTCACAATGTAAACCCTTCCCAGTCACACCGTCCCGGAGAGCTGCATGTCCCGAGCACTGGGACAACTCTGGGCAAGGTCCCACTGAAGGCACGAACAACATTCTAGTGGGTCCCGGTAGTGGGAGAAAAAGAGGGTTAGTTTCGGCTGTCTGAAAGTAAGAAAAACCACAGCGTTAATTCAAAGATATTTCTCTGAGAGGATTGACATACTCCACATATTCTTGCGCAACGACCATCAGTTGGGGATCTTGAAACACGATCAGAATCAGGTCAACACCGGTTAACAGACGGAGTTATAAAACTTGAATTGTCCTGCTCACTTACCAGGGACTCCAACGGCAGCAATGATCACGTACAAAATTTTCTCCACACGCCAATATTCCTCAAGTTTTTGACGGTGCATGTTCTCTGCCCAGCGACGTGTCCCCGTGAGCTACCGGTAATGCTGGGGCAGAACATTCCCGGAGATTTTATACCATTTTCCGTCTCCACCGGGACAGCGAAGTTTCAACAGATTTTAAAAAATAGAGATTTTGAAATGATTCCCAAACAGATGACATCAGCCAAGTGAAATCCCTGCTGAGACAGTCGTGATTTATTCAGGGAATTGATTGAGAAACTCCAAAGACTGGGAATTGTGGCGATACTGAGGGATGGAAATTGGGAGCGGCATTGTTCCAGCAAAGGGAATATTGTTTCAAAATCCATCAGGTCCAACTCTCCGCCTCATGTTGTTTATCTGATTTACTTCAACCCGCTTCACTCAGCAAAGTAATTCAAAATTCCAGGGACCCTCTCAGGGCTTCTGGTGCCCCGTTTGAAGGTGGACTGGACGACATTTGTCCACAGGTTGAGGAATTAGTTCAACAAATCACCTCGCCCTAAAATGCCTCTCCACTCTGCTTCACCACTAAATATATTTGCGGCTCAACTGACTGCAACCAGAACCCCACACATCCGGTGATGCCGGTAACCATTCACTCCTTGCTCGCCTGAAATATATCTGCCTTTTCCCTGGGACAATAAAATTCTCTGCCTTCATCACCTCTGAGGAGGAACGACACAAAGACTCACGACACTCAGAGAACAGCAACAGCAACATTGCCGCCTCAGAATTGTCCTAAAGGCAGATAAAACTGCAAATGATGCAGCACACCTCCCTGCTCCCTTTCTCTCTCCCTCCATCCTTACTGCTGTCCTCTCTTTGAATTGATACACTCTCTCCTACCCTCTTTATTCTCCCTCTCTGCGCCGCCCTCGCTCGACCAACCTCTCTCCCTTTACCATCCCTCCCCTCTTACTCTCACTGAATGTCTCCCTCCGTTTCCCTGCACTTCTCTGAACATTCCCTCTCTCCATTTTGCCAACCCACTCGCTCTGAACTCCCCACTCTCCTCATCTTCCCACTCCCCGTTGATACTTCACTCTCGCTCCATCTCTTCCACTTTCGTCGTCTCCGCTATCTCTTCATTTCATCTTTGTACTCCCTATCTGTCTCTCCACGTCCCCCAACTCACCTCCTGCTCGCCCTCACTTCTCTATCCAACGCCTTTCTTAGGAAGTGCGGTTAAAACGGTTAGCCACCATGGGATGTAACAGCTGTCCCTATACCCCTTCCCTCACGCTCCAGAAACCCTTCCAGGTGAGACAGATGTTCACTTGCACCTCCTCTAATCTCATATACTTCATGCGGTGCTCCAGACATGGCCTTCTTAACATCGGCGTGGTCAAGTGGAAACTCGGCCACCGTTTCGCCGAACACTTACCCTCGTTCCGCTAACGTCTGCCGGATCTCCCTGTTACTAACCATTGTACCTCCCCTTCCCACACTGACCTTTCTGTCCTGGACGTCCTCCATTGACAGAGTGAGGCTACACGCAAACGTAAAGAACGCCACTTCATATCCCGCTTTGGTACTTTACAACCTAATGGTCTGGACATTGAATTATCCAATGTTAGGAAACGAACGCCCTTGTTCCCGCTTCCCCCTCGCTCTTCCTCGTGCCTCACCCGGACTCGCATCTACTTATCCCCTCAACATCCCCTTTACCGATATTCCTTCCACTCTCTTTATAATTCCATCCTCTGTAATCCTCATCTCACTCCTTTTATCCTTTACTCTCTGGTCTCAACCACCTGACTGTGAAAACACTATTCACCTGCATCCGCTCATCATTCAACCTGCTTTGTCCTGTCACCCTCTGTTCCAGCCTTCTCCCGCTGCCAACAACAATAAACCTGAAGAAGGGTCCTGAACGGGTACGTCAGCTATCCATGTCCTTGGAAGGTTCAGGACGTTCAGCATATCCCCAACAACTGTCACTAACCTCTGCAGATGCACCATAGAAAGTATGTTATCAGGATGCCTCACAGCTTGGTTCGGGAACAGCTTCACCCAAGACCATAAGAATTCTAGCGAATTGCGGACGCAGCCCAGACCATCACACAAAGCAACCTCCCTTCTATTTACTCCATTTATGCCTCAAGCTGCCTGGGCAAGGCTGGGAGCAAAGTCAATGACTACTTGCACCCTGGCCACTCCCTCTTCTTCCCTTTCCCATTAGGCAAAATGTAGACAAGTGTGAAAATGCACACCTCCTGATTCAGGCACAGTTTCTGAACAGCTGTTATCGCCCAACTGAATCATCCTACCACAACCAGAGGGCAGTGTTGAACTGCTATCTACATCTTTGGTGACCCTCGGACTATCTTTGATCGGGACATGCTGGTTTTACCATGAACTAAATGTTATCCCTTATCATATATCCGCACACCGTAAATGGATCGATTATGATCATATATTGTCTCTCTGTTGATTGGATAACACTTAACAAAAGCTTTTCACGACACTTCAGAACCCGTGAAACTAAACTAAACTGATAAACTATACTTCTCCAGAGATGCACCCTGACTCGCATTGGTTATTGTTTGTGTGTGAAAGTGTGATTGTGTGAGTCCATGCGTAAGTGTGTTAGCCCGTGTATGCAAGTGTGATTGTGTGAGATTGTGCAAAGTTGGAGTGTGTATGTATGCGTAAGTGTTTGCAACAATTTCAATGATTCAATGATACGTTATTGGCACATGTACCAGATACAGTGAAATGGTTTGTTTCGTAGACAACCCGGTAACATCATGTAGCATACGTCACCCAGGCAGTACACAGGTTTCGCTACATTTTGACGCCGGCAAATTTACAGACGTTAGCCGGATAGTTCTATCTCCTGCCTGCTCCCGAGGCGCGGCTCCCATCGCCGTCCGCGGTGGGCGAGCCTGGTCTACCGGGCCGACTGAAGGGCTTGGCCCCGCTTACCGGGAACACTCCCGGCCGCGCTGCCTTGCTCGCTGCGAATACCCTGGGATCCTACTGAATCCCAAAATGTGGAAGTGTCCATGCGTGTGTGAGGGCGGCAGAGTTTATAAGAGTGCCTGTATTTGTGTGTGTGTCTGTCTGTGCGTGTGCGTGAGTGTGCGTGTGAGTGAGTGAGCATTAGTAAGTGTGGGTGCTGGTGCGATTGAATGTATCTGAGTCTCTGAGTGGGACAGTGCATATGTGTTTGTGAGTGACAGTGTTTGCGTGTGTGAGTGTGTGTGGCTCTTTGTCTGCGAGACAATGTGAGACAATATGTGGGAATGTGAGTTTGTGAGAAAGTTTGAGTGTGTAATTGTTTGATAGTGCGCGTGTGTGTGCGCGAGTATATGATGGTGTTGAGTCAGTGAGTGTGTTCGCTGGTCACTGTGTGCGAATGAGCGCGTGTTTCTTAGTGCTAGTACGTGTGTATGTGTCTGTAGGTGTGAGTGCATGTGTATGTGAGATTGTATGTGAGAATGTGTGAGAGTGTATTTGAGTGCTTGTGATTGTATGTAAGAGATCGTGCGTGGCTACGTGCGCGGGTATGTGTGTGCGTGTTTGACTGTTTGTGTGTGAATATGTGTGTTTATGATTGTGTAACAGCTTGGGTGTAGATACGATAAGCGTGAGTGTGCAAGAATGTCAGCGTGTGAGGGTGCGCGAGTGTCTGGGATTGTCAGTGGTGTGTAAGTCTGAATTGGTATGAGTGAGCGTGCGAGAGTATTTGTGTGTGATCATTGTGTTGGAGTGTGCAAACGTATATAAAGTGTCTGTAGACCTGGAAGCCTGTGTGACTTTTCGTGACTTTACGGGAGTGTGTGAGCAAGTGTGAGTACGTGAGTCTCTGTTAGGTAGAAATGTGGAGTGACAGTACTCCTGTTTAAGTACTGTTGGGGGGAACAGGCTACCTGGGGCAGCGACGGTGCCCGGGCCTCTGGCAAGGAGTCCGGCCCTGTTGCTCAGAAGGGTAGGGAAAGGAAGAGGAGAGCGATAGAGCGAAGAGGGTCAGATAGGCGATTCTGTGGACGCAGTCGGGAGACCTGGATGGTGGTTTGCCTCCCTGGTGCCGGTGTCCGGGAAGTGTCTGAGCGTGTCCAGGATATCCTGAAAGGGGAGGGAGAGGAGCCAGAGGTCGTGGTACATATAGGCACCAACAATATAGGTAGGATAAGGGAAGAGGTCCTGAAAGGTGAATTTAAGGGGCTAGGAAGAGAGTTAAAAAAAAGGACTTCCAAAGTAATAATCTCAGGCTTACTGCCTGTGCCACGCGATAGTGAGAATAGGAATGGAGTGAGGTGGAGGATAAATACGTGGCTGAGGAACTGGTGCAGGGAGCAGGGTTTCAAGTTTCTGGATCATTGGGACCTCTTCTGGGGGAAATATGACCTGTACAAAAAGGACGGGTTGCATCTGAACCCGAGGGGACCCAATATCCTGGCGGGGAGATTTGCTAAAATAACTTCCAAGACTGCCTGTTATCGATTTGATGGAGTCGGGGGGCCTAATAGGATGACCTCAGGCTTGCTCTCGTTTAATTAGAGGAAGTTCTGTGCCATCCAACATTTTATGTCCTCAAGGCAGTGTAAGAGGCTGTTTAAATTTGACTGGTTGTAGGGCTTCAGGGGGAGGTAAAGCTGAGTGTCATCGGCATAGCAGTGGAAAGAAATGCCGTGCCTTTGAATGATTTGGCCAAGGGGGAGCATGTATAGAGAGAAGAGAATGGGGCCTAGGATGGAGCCTTGTGGAACTCCGCAGGAGGGGCTAGCTGGAGCAGAGGAATAACTGCCTATGTTGATGGCGAAACTCCTAATTTTGAGGTAGGAAGCGAACCAGCTCACGGCAGTGCCATGAATGCCAACCGCGTACCGGAGACGGTCAATAAGGATGGTGTGGTCCACTGTATCGAACGCTGCGCTGAGGTCGAGACGGAGCAGGATTGCACAGTCGCCGGTGTCGATGGCGAGAAGCAGGTCGTTGTGTACCTTCAACAAGGCAGACTCTGTGCTGTGGTGGGCTCTGAAACCTGACTGGAAACTTTCCAGGATGGTGTTTTGGTGTAGGTATGGCACTAATTGGTTTAGAATTGCCTTTTCAAGGACTTTTGACAGGAATGGCAGTTTGGAAATGGGTCTGTAGTTACTAGGCAAGGTGGGGTCTAGGTTAGGTTTTTTCAGTAGGGGCTGGACCACCGCGTGCTTGAAACAGGTTGGAACAGTGCCAGTGGCCAGAGAACTGTTGATAATAGAGCGACTATTGCAATGACATCCTACAGAAGGGCAGTGGGGGCTGGATCAAGGGGGCAGGTTGCAGGTTTCATAGCGGAGACAAGCTTTGCAAGGGAGGATAGAGTGACGGGTTGGAAACAGTCCAATTTAGATGAACAGACTAGTGAGACAGCTAGGTCACGGGTGGGAGGGGAAATGTTCATTCTAATGTTCTCAACTTTGCTGGTGAAAAATTTAGCGAATTCTTCACACTTAGCAGGGGACCTAACTAAGCTGGTACTGGGGGCGGGACATATGACAGAGGTAATTGTGCTAAATAGGACCTTGGAGTTATGAGAGTTTTTGGAAATAAGGTCGGAGAAGTATTGTGCTCTAGCAGACTTTACTGCTTCCTGGTATTTGAGAAGATTGTTTCTCAGAATTTCGAAGGAAATTTGAAGCTTGTCACATTTCCACCTCCGTTCTGATTTTCTGCACTCCCTTCTTAGGGCTTTGGTGGTGTCATTGAGCCAAGGCCGACCTTTGGGCTTAGGCTTTTTCATTTTAAGGGGAGCGATAGAATCCAGGATGGAAGAGCAAGTGATATTAAATAAAGAGGTGAGATCCTCAGTGCTGAGATGGGGGGGGGGAGAAGCCTCAATAGTGCAGATGTTGGGGGCAGCTGTGAGAGCCTCGGAGAATTTACTGGCAGGCAATGAATTTATGTCGCGGGAGTAGCGAACAGGGAGATGAGATTTTGCGGGAGATAAAGGCAGAGATGCGTCAAAAATGATAGCGCTGTGGTCCGATAGACAGGCCTCAGTAGTTTCAATGTTGTAGATTGTGAATCCGGACGATAACACTAGGTCGAGAGTATCCTAACTTGTGAGTGGGTCCCGTGGTGTGAAGAGTCTGTGGTCTCCGCAAAGCCATCAAGGGTGCCAAGAGACAATACCGGGAGAAACTTAAGTCCAAGTACAACCTCTGGGTCACACGGAGAATGTGGCACGGTCTGATTAAGATAAATGGATGCAAAGAATGTTCGGGGACGGCACGTGATGACGTAGGCACAGGTTGTGGTCTTCCAGCTCCTCCGAACAAAACTTAGAAAAGTACCGAGTAAGTTAAAAAAAAATTGAACAAAAGTTTCTTAGAAAGTCTATAATTCTCTATAAAGATCGGGGGATTATTGAAACATGTCTCCTAAACAAAAACTGAAGAAACATATTGGTTTAAAGTGATCGGGTGAGAAGAGGGAAGGAGGCCCTGTTGCGATGGAGAATCCTCGTGCTCAAGTTGAGAGGACTGATCCCGAAGAATGGCAAGCAGGAGCGGCGGCACCCGGGAGGAAGAAGCATGCCTCGCGTGAATACGGGGAACCGCGCATGCGCGAACAAGGGGAACCGTGCATGCGCGAAATGTCACAAGGGAAGTTAAAGAAACTACAATCCCAGGATGCCTCTGCCACAGATAGTGACATCGACCAGGACCAGGACCAAGAACATACAGACGATCAAGAAGATTCATCAGAAGATGAACCTTGCCTATTTGATAGACCTAAAGGTAAAATTGAAAGTAAAAAATATAGGGGAAGTATGGAAGAGATCTTACAAGAAGTATGTGAACAATTAAAAAATAATACCATCGCCACCAACAGAAGTTTAAAAAAAATGGATAAATTGGATAAAAAAGTTAAAAAATTGGAAGTTAAGACTGAAGATACTACTGAAAGAGTGAATAAGATCGAAGACAACGTAACTGCTTGGATAACAGAAAGGAAACAGATATTTGAAAAACTGGACTTGTTGGAGAATACTAGTAGACGAAACAATATAAAGATTGTTGGTCTTGAAGAAGGCGCAGAGGGAGAAGATTCAATAGAATTCTTTCAAAAATGGATTCCGAATATTTTGGGAATGGAAAAAAGTGAAATCGAAATTGAAATTGAAAGGGCACATAGGGCATTAAGACCAAGTCCAAAACAGGGTCAGTATCCGAGATCAATTCTGATAAAATTATTGAGATATCAGGATAAAGAAAGAATTTTGAAGGCGGCTGCACAATGCATAAAGAATTCTACTCCTCCGAAAGGTGGAGAGAATAACCTTTTTTTCTATCCTGATATAAGTTATGAGCTTTTGAAGAGAAGGAAGGAATTCAACCCTGCGAAAAAAGCCCTGTGGCAAAAAGGTTATCGATTTTACCTGCGATACCCTGCAACACTGAATATTTTTATAGAAAGAGAAGGAAACAAATTTTTTACTGATTACCAGGAAGCTGAGGAATTTGCTTTAAAACTTCCAAAGGCTCACCAGATACAAGAAGAACGACAATGAGACATGGATTGAAACGGATATGAACGGAGAGAAGATAAAGGATATGAAATGTAAAGATTGAATGAATAATGATTGGGAGAAAAGGTTATGCTAGTTCGGGGGGGGGGGTGGAGAACCACCAATTGATGACTGCGGGATTCATGTGTGTATTCATGGCGTGTGCCATGACCCGTAAAATGGAGGGAGGTAATGCTGTTTTCTTTTTTATAAACAGCATTAGTAGGGGGTTATTTTGGGTTTCTTTAACTATTTATTTTTCTTTTTCATCTTTTAGCCTGGATGTTGGGGGGGGGGGATGTACAGCAACATGGTGAATTTTAAGGAAACTCCCCAAAGAACCATGAGAAACAAGGTGTTAAGTAATGTTATACATAGGAGTAATTTTGTTAAGAATAATGGTTAAATTACTGAACTTTTGAGTTTTAATGTTAATGGGTTAAATGGGCCGGTAAAAAGAAAAAGAATTTTAACACATATTAAAAAAATGAAGATAGATATAGCTTTTTTGCAGGAAATTCATTTAACAGAGATGGAACATCAGAAATTAAAAAGAGACTGGGTGGGAACGGTTACTGCAGCTTCATTCAATTCAAAAGCGAGGGGAGTTGCAATTTTGATTAATAAAACATTACCAATCAAAATACAAAATACAATTATTGATCCTGCGGGAAGATATGTGATTATACATTGCCAACTCTTTTCGGAATTATGGACCTTGATGAATATTTATGCACCAAATGAAAATGATATAAAATTTATACAAGAAACTTTTTTGAATCTGGCCGATGCCCAAGATAAAATACTAATAGGTGGAGACTTTAATTTTTGCTTAGACCCAGTTTTAGATAGATCAGTTAGGACAGTTACAAAAACGAAAATAGCAAAATTAACTTTGTCATTGATGAAAGATTTAAATCTAACCGATATATGGAGAAGACTTAACCCAAGAGAAAGAGATTATTCTTTTTACTCATATAGACATAAAACTTATTCGAGGATTGATCTCTTTTTATTATCAACAAAAATACAGGACAGAGTGAAAAATGTTGAATATAAAGCAAGAACATTATCAGATCACTCCCCTTTAACAATGTCGATGGTAATGATGGATAAAGAGGAAATTACTTATAGATGGAGATTTAATTCAACATTATTAAATCGAGAAGATTTTTGTGAGTTTATGAGAAGACATATTCAATTTTATTTAGATACAAATTCCAACTCAGTTGATGATAAATTTGTTATATGGGATGCAATGAAAGCATATTTGAGAGGACAGATAATAAGTTATACTTCCAAAATTAAGAAAGAATATATGGCCGAAGTAGAGCAATTGGAGAAAGAAATTACAAAATTAGAAAAAGAATCTCAAAGGTATGTAACGGAAGAGAAACGAAGACAACTTATCAATAAGAAGTTACAATATAATAAGTTACAATAAGAAGTTACAATATAATACATTACAGACATACCGAACAGAAAAAGCAATTATGAGAACTAAACAGAGTACTATGAGTTAGGAGAGAGATCACATAAGGTCCTTGCTTGGCAGTTGAAAGCCGAACAGTCTTCGAGAACGATTAACGCTATTAGAATAAATACAAATAAAATTACTTATAAACCTTTAGAAATTAATGAAACCTTTTTTTAAAAAAAATCTGAATTATACGTCAGAATCACAAAAAGATACTAATGAGATAGATTTTTTTAGCACAAATAAACCTTCCTAAATTAAATTTAGAAGAACAGATGGGATTAGGTATGCCTTTTTCATTAAAAGAGGTCAAAGAAGTGTTAATATCACTACAGAGTAATAAATCCCCAGGAGAAGATGGGTTCCCGCCAGAATTTTATAAAAAATTTAAATAATTATTAATTCCTCCTTTTATGGAGGTAATACAGCAGGCGGAAAGAACACATAACCTCCCAGAGTCTTTTACGACAGCGATTTTAACAGTAATACCAAAAAAAGATAGGGATCCTTTAAAACCAACATCATATAGACCTATATCTTTGCTGAATACAGATTATAAAATAGTAGCAAAAATTTTATCCAATAGATTGTCTAAGTATTTACCAAAATTAGTACATATGGATCAAACTGGATTTATTAAAAATAGACATTCTGCAGATAATGTAACTAGGTTACTTAGTATAATGCATTTGGCACAAAAGAGGAATGAAATAAGTGTAGCAGTAGCTCTGGATGCAGAAAAAGCATTTGATAGGTTAGAGTGGGATTTTTTATATAAAGTATTGGAAAAATATGGGTTAGGAACAACTTTTATAAACTGGATTAAAACTCTAAATGTGAATCCCAAAGCTAAGGTAGCGACAAATGGCCAAATTTCAACACCGTTTCAATTAAAAAGGTCAACTAGACAAGGATGCCCATTATCACCTGCTTTATTTGTCCTGGCGATAGAACCGTTAGCTGAACTAATTAGAACTGACCCAGATATTAAGGGTTTTAAAGTCAATCAGGAAGAATTTAAGATTAATTTATTTGCAGATGAGGTTTTGATACACTTAACAAAACCATTAGATTCGTTGCGCAAACTATCTTTTAGATTAGAAGAATATGGAAGAATATCAGGTTATAAAATAAATTGGGTTAAAAGTGAAATTTTACCCCTTACTAAAGGAGATTACACTCAATGTCGATTACTAACCCAATTTAGATGGCCATTAATTGGTATAAAGTATTTAGGTATAAGAATTGATAATGATATGAAGAATTTATATAAATTAAATTATTTATTATTACTAAGAAAAATAAAAGAGGACCTTGATAAATGGATGACATTACCAATAACATTAATAGGAAGAGTTAATGCCGTTAAAATGAATATATTTCCGAAATTACAATATTTATTCCAAACATTACCAATACAAGTACCACAGAAGTTTTTTCAAGAGTTAAATAAATATGTGCGGAAATTTCTTTGGAAAGGTAAAATGTCAAGAATATCGTTGGAAAAATTGACATGGAAGTTTGATTCAGGAGGATTACAACTTCCAAACTTTAAGAATTATTATAAAGCAAACCAACTGAGGTTTATTGCATCTCTTTTTGAAGAAAAAAACCCGGCATGGATAAGAATAGAACTAGATCAAATAGGAGAAAATATACCAGAAGACTTTATATATAAATGGGAACCTAAATTGATACGGGGACTGAAAGAATCTCCATTATTAAAACACTTGATCGGATTATGGAATAAGGTAAATTTTGAGGATGAAACAAAAAAATCTTTATTAGGAAAGACAACTTTGATTCAGAATAGATTGATACCTTTTACAATGGATAACCAGCTTCTATATAGGTGGCATCAAAAAGGGATTAGATATATAGGTGATTGCTTTGAAAAAGGTATATTGATGTCATTTGAACAATTGAAAAATAAATATCATATATCAAATAATTCCCTTTTCTGTTACTTTCAATTAAGAGCTTATTTAAAAGATAAATTGGGTCAAACAATGTTATTGCCGAAATCTAAGGAAATTGAAAACCCAATTTCAAAAAGGACAAATCATTTTTTTTACTTCTATTATATATAATCTAATTCAAAAAAGGCTCCTAAACAAGGAATTCATATATCAAGGCGAAAATGGGAAACGGATTTGAATATTAATATTGATGGAACAAATTGGTCAAAACTATGCCTTGACAGTATGAAAAATACAATAAATGTTCGGTTTAGACTAGTACAATATAACTTTCTGCATCAATTATATATCACACCACAAAAATTAAAGAGAATAAACTCAAGTTTATCTGACCAATGTTTTCGGTGCAATCAAGAAATTGGTACTTTGTTTCATTCTACTTGGTCCTGTTCAAAAATACAACCTTTTTGGACAAACTTAAGAAGCTTTTTAGAACAGATTATCGGAATACAACTTCCATACAACCCAAGATTTTTGTTATTGGGTGATGTTGAAGGAATAAGACCACAACTTAAAATGAATAAATATCAGAAAGAATTTATAAAAATTGCATTAGCAGTAGCCAAAAAAACTATCGCAGTTATTTGGAAATCTGATTCCTATTTAAGTATGGACCTTTGGAATAATGAAATTTCTAACTGTATCCCACTTGAAAAAATTACTTATAATTTAAGGAACAAATATGATACTTTTTTAAATATCTGGCGTCCTTATCTACAAAAGAGGGGCCTATATATATAGAAGAATTGTTCATATTTACAATGGTTCTTTTGGGAGAGATGTATATACATACACAGTTTATTCTGTTTGGAATTCCATGGGGCGTGTGCAGGACCACCAACAACCAGGCAGTCTTTAATCTTTTTTTCTTTTCTTTCTTTTTCTTATTTGGGGTTAACATTTGAGAGGTTTTGCAAAATTATTGCAATTAATTTAATGCATATAACATCCATGGGGGGTCGCTAGATGACTTTAATGCAAGGCCATCACTGCATTTAACATTGCAGTAGCCTGCAAAGTTATCCTAATACGATGCATTAGTCACGTTTAACATTTGAGAGGTTTTGCAGGATTATTATTGCATTTCACATCGCAGGGTGTTGCAATATTTCTTTAATGCAAGGCGATCACTGCATTTAACATTGCAGCAACCTGAAAAGTCATCCTAATGCGATGCCGGGGGTAGTAAATACAATAATAATACTATAGTAATAATAATTTATATTATTAATAATAATAAGAATTAATCAAAGATTGATTGATCGATCGGTGGGTGGGTGGATGGATGTCAGGGGGAACCGTACACCAATAAAGATTTTAATGGTACCATGCATTAGTTGCATTGAACATTTGAGAGATTTTGCATGATTATTACAATGATTTTAATGCGTTTAATACCCCAGAACAGCTGCAATTTTGCTTTAATGCAAGGCCTGCGCTGCATTTAACATTGCAGGAGCCTGCAAAGTTGTTCTAATGCGTTGCATTAATTGCATTTAACATTTGAGAGGTTTTGCAAAATTATTGCAATTAATTTTATTGCATTTAACATCCCAGGGGGTTGCAATATTGCTTTAATGCAACGCCAGCGCTGCATTTAACAATGCAGCAGCCTGCAAAGTTATCTTAATACGATGCTTTAGTCGCATTTAACATTTGAGAGGTTTTGCAGGATTATTATTGCATTTCACATCGCAGGGTGTTGCAATATTTCTTTAATGCAAGGCGATCACTGCATTTAACATTGCAGCAGCCTGAAAAGTCATCCTAATGCGATGCATTTGTTGCATTTAACATTTGAGAGGTTTTGCAAAATTATTGCAATTAATTTTGCAAAACCTCTCAAATGTTAAATGCAACAAATGCATCGCATTAGGATGACTTTTCTGGCTGCTGCAATGTTAAATGCAGTGATCGCCTTGCATTAAAGAAATATTGCAACACCCTGCGATGTGAAATGCAATAATAATCCTGCAAAACCTCTCAAATGTTAAATGCGACTAAAGCATCGTATTAGGATAACTTTGCAGGCTGCTGCATTGTTAAATGCAGCGCTGGCGTTGCATTAAAGCAATATTGCAACCCCCTGGGATGTTAAATGCAATAAAATTAATTGCAATAATTTTGCAAAACCTCTCAAATGTTAAATGCAATTAATGCAACGCATTAGAACAACTTTGCAGGCTCCTGCAATGTTAAATGCAGCGCAGGCCTTGCATTAACGCAAAATTGCAGCTGTTCTGGGGTATTAAACGCATTAAAATCATTGTAATAATCATGCAAAATCTCTCAAATGTTCAATGCAACTAATGCATGGTACCATTAAAATCTTTATTGGTGTACGGTTCCCCCTGACATCCATCCACCCACCCACCGATCGATCAATCAATCTTTGATTAATTCTTATTATTATTAATAATATAAATTATTATTACTATAGTATTATTATTGTATTTACTACCCCCCGCATCGCATTAGGATGACTTTTCAGGCTGCTGCAATGTTAAATGCAGTGATCGCCTTGCATTAAAGAAATATTGCAACACCCTGCGATGTGAAATGCAATAATAATCCTGCAAAACCTCTCAAATGTTAAACGTGACTAATGCATCGTATTAGGATAACTTTGCAGGCTACTGCAATGTTAAATGCAGTGATGGCCTTGCATTAAAGTCATCTTGCGACCCCCCATGGATGTTATATGCATTAAATTAATTGCAATAATTTTGCAAAACCTCTCAAATGTTAAATGCAACAAATGCATCGCATTAGGATGACTTTTCTGGCTGCTGCAATGTTAAATGCAGTGATCGCCTTGCATTAATGAAATATTGCAACACCCTGCGATGTGAAATGCAATAATAATCCTGCAAAACCTCTCAAATGTTAAACGTGACTAATGCATCGTATTAGGATAACTTTGCAGGCTACTGCAATGTTAAATGCAGTGATGGCCTTGCATTAAAGTCATCTTGCGACCCCCCATGGATGTTATATGCATTAAATTAATTGCAATAATTTTGCAAAACCTCTCAAATGTTAAATGCAACAAATGCATCGCATTAGGATGACTTTTCTGGCTGCTGCAATGTTAAATGCAGTGATCGCCTTGCATTAAAGAAATATTGCAACACCCTGCGATGTGAAATGCAATAATAATCCTGCAAAACCTCTCAAATGTTAAACGTGACTAATGCATTGTATTAGGATAACTTTGCAGGCTCCTGCAATGTTAAATGCAGCGCAGGCCTTGCATTAAAGCAAAATTGCAGCTGTTCTGGGGTAATAAATGCATTAAAATCATTGTAATAATCATGCAAAATCTCTCAAATGTTCAATGCAAATAATGCATGGTACCATTAAAATCTTTATTGGTGTACGGTTCCCCCTGACATCCATCCACCCACCCACCGATCGATCAATCAATCAATCTTTGATTAATTCTTATTATTATTAATTATATAAATTATTATTACTATAGTATTAGTATTGTATTTACTACCCCCGGCATCGCATTAGGATGACTTTTCAGGCTGCTGCAATGTTAAATGCAGTGATCGCCTTGCATTAAAGAAATATTGCAACACCCTGCGATGTGAAATGCAATAATAATCCTGCAAAACCTCTCAAATGTTAAACGTGACTAATGCATCGTATTAGGATAACTTTGCAGGCTACTGCAATGTTAAATGCAGTGATGGCCTTGCATTAAAGTCATCTAGCGACCCCCCATGGATGTTATATGCATTAAATTAATTGCAATAATTTTGCAAAACCTCTCAAATGTTAAATGCAACAAATGCATCGCATTAGGATGACTTTTCTGGCTGCTGCAATGTTAAATGCAGTGATCGCCTTGCATTAAAGAAATATTGCAACACCCTGCGATGTGAAATGCAATAATAATCCTGCAAAACCTCTCAAATGTTAAATGCGACTAAAGCATCGTATTAGGATAACTTTACAGGCTGCTGCATTGTTAAATGCAGCGCTGGCGTTGCATTAAAGCAATATTGCAACCCCCTGGGATATTAAATGCAATAGAATTAATTGCAATAATTTTGCAAAACCTCTCAAATGTTAAATGCAATTAATGCAACGCATTAGAACAACTTTGCAGGCTCCTGCAATGTTAAATGCAGCGCAGGCCTTGCATTAACGCAAAACTGCAGCTGTTCTGGGGTATTAAACGCATTAAAATCATTGTAATAATCATGCAAAATCTCTCAAATGTTCAATGCAACTAATGCATGGTACCATTAAAATCTTTATTGGTGTACGGTTCCCCCTGACATCCATCCACCCACCCACCGATCGATCAATCAATCTTTGATTAATTCTTATTATTATTAATAATATAAATTATTATTACTATAGTATTATTATTGTATTTACTACCCCCGGCATCGCATTAGGATGACTTTTCAGGCTGCTGCAATGTTAAATGCAGTGATCGCCTTGCATTAAAGAAATATTGCAACACCCTGCGATGTGAAATGCAATAATAATCCTGCAAAACCTCTCAAATGTTAAACGTGACTAATGCATCGTATTAGGATAACTTTGCAGGCTACTGCAATGTTAAATGCAGTGATGGCCTTGCATTAAAGTCATCTTGCGACCCCCCATGGATGTTATATGCATTAAATTAATTGCAATAATATTGCAAAACCTCTCAAATGTTAAATGCAACAAATGCATCGCATTAGGATGAATTTTCTGGCTGCTGCAATGTTAAATGCAGTTATCGCCTTGCATTAAAGAAATATTGCAACACCCTGCGATGTGAAATGCAATAATAATCCTGCAAAACCTCTCAAATGTTAAACGTGACTAATGCATCGTATTAGGGTAACTTTGCAGGTGACTGCAATGTTAAATGCAGTGATGGCCTTGCATTAAAGTCATCTAGCGACCCCCCATGGATGTTATATGCATTAAATTAATTGCAATAATTTTGCAAAACCTCTCAAATGTTAAATGCAACAAATGCATCGTATTAGGATGACTTTTCTGGCAGCTGCAATGTTAAATGCAGTGATCGCCTTGCATTAAAGAAATATTGCAACACCCTGCGATGTGAAATGCAATAATAATCCTGCAAAACCTCTCAAATGTTAAATGCGACTAAAGCATCGTATTAGGATAACTTTGCAGGCTGCTGCATTGTTAAATGCAGCGCTGGCGTTGCATTAAAGCAATATTGCAACCCCTTTGGGATGTTAAATGCAATAAAATTAAATGCAATAATTTTGCAAAACCTCTCAAATGTTAAATGCAATTAATGCAACGCATTAGAACAACTTTGCAGGCTCCTGCAATGTTAAATGCAGCGCAGGCCTTGCATTAAAGCAAAATTGCAGCTGTTCTGGGGTATTAAACGCATTAAAATCATTGTAATATTCATGCAAAATCTCTCAAATGTTCAATGCAACTAATGCATGGTACCATTAAAATCTCTATTGGTGTACGGTTCCCCCTGACATCCATCCACCCACCCACCGATCGATCAATCAATCAATCTTTGATTAATTCTTATTATTATTAATAATATAAATTATTATTACTATAGTATTATTATTGTATTTACTACCCCCGGCATCGCATTAGGATGACTTTTCAGGCTGCTGCAATGTTAAATGCAGTGATCGCCTTCCATTAAAGAAATATTGCAACACCCTGCGATGTGAAATGCAATAATAATCCTGCAAAACCTCTCAAATGTTAAATGTGACTGATGCATCGTATTAGGATAACTTTGCAGGCTACTGCAATGTTAAATGCAGTGATGGCCTTGCATTAAAGTCATCTAACGACCCCCCATGGATGTTATATGCATTAAATTAATTGCAATAATTTTGCAAAACCTCTCAAATGTTAAATGCAACAAATGCATCGCATTAGGATGACTTTTCTGGCTGCTGCAATGTTAAATGCAGTGATCGCCTTGCATTAAAGAAATATTGCAACACCCTGCGATGTGAAATGCAATAATAATCCTGCAAAACCTCTCAAATGTTAAACGTGACTAATGCATCGTATTAGGATAACTTTGCAGGCTACTGCAATGTTAAATGCAGTGATGGCCTTGCATTAAAGTCATCTAGCGACCCCCCATGGATGTTATATGCATTAAATTAATTGCAATAATTTTGCAAAACCTCTCAAATGTTAAATGCAACAAATGCATCGCATTAGGATGACTTTTCTGGCTGCTGCAATGTTAAATGCAGTGATCGCCTTGCATTAAAGAAATATTGCAACACCCTGCGATGTGAAATGCAATAATAATCCTGCAAAACCTCTCAAATGTTAAATGCGACTAAAGCATCGTATTAGGATAACTTTACAGGCTGCTGCATTGTTAAATGCAGCGCTGGCGTTGCATTAGAGCAATATTGCAACCCCCTGGGATGTTAAATGCAATAAAATTAATTGCAATAATTTTGCAAAACCTCTCAAATGTTAAATGCAATTAATGCAACGCATTAGAACAACTTTGCAGGCTCCTGCAATGTTAAATGCAGCGCAGGCCTTGCATTAACGCAAAATTGCAGCTGTTCTGGAGTATTAAACGCATTAAAATCATTGTAATAATCATGCAAAATCTCTCAAATGTTCAATGCAACTAATGCATGGTACCATTAAAATCTTTATTGGTGTACGGTTCCCCCTGACATCCATCCACCCACCCACCGATCGATCAATCAATCTTTGATTAATTCTTATTATTATTAATAATATAAATTATTATTACTATAGTATTATTATTGTATTTACTACC
Source organism: Rhinoraja longicauda (assembly GCF_053455715.1). Classification (NCBI taxonomy): domain Eukaryota; kingdom Metazoa; phylum Chordata; class Chondrichthyes; order Rajiformes; family Arhynchobatidae; genus Rhinoraja; species Rhinoraja longicauda. Next base: position 24,685 of record NW_027602238.1, on the reverse strand, counting down.
CCCGGCATCGCATTAGGATGACTTTTCAGGCTGCTGCAATGTTAAATGCAGTGATCGCCTTGCATTAAAGAAATATTGCAACACCCTGCGATGTGAAATGCAATAATAATCCTGCAAAACCTCTCAAATGTTAAACGTGACTCATGCATCGTATTAGGATAACTTTGCAGGCTACTGCAATGTTAAATGCAGTGATGGCCTTGCAGTAAAGTCATCTAGCGACCCCCCATGGATGTCATATGCATTAAATTAATTGCAATAATTTTGCAAAACCTCTCAAATGTTAAATGCAACAAATGCATCGCATTAGGATGACTTTTCTGGCTGCTGCAATGTTAAATGCAGTGATCACCTTGCATTAAAGAAATATTGCAACACCCTGCGATGTGAAATGCAATAATAATCCTGCAAAACCTCTCAAATGTTAAATGCGACTAAAGCATCGTATTAGGATAACTTTGCAGGCTGCTGCATTGTTAAATGCAGTGCTGGCGTTGCATTAAAGCAATATTGCAACCCCTGGGATGTTAAATGCAATAAAATTAATTGCAATAATTTTGCAAAACCTCTCAAATGTTAAATGCAATTAATGCAACGCATTAGAACAACTTTGCAGGCTCCTGCAATGTTAAATGCAGCGCAGGCCTTGCATTAAAGCAAAATTGCAGCTGTTCTGGGGTATTAAACGCATTAAAATCATTGTAATAATCATGCAAAATCTCTCAAATGTTCAATGCAACTAATGCATGGTACCATTAAAATCTTTATTGGTGTTCGGTTCCCCCTGACATCCATCCACCCACCCACCGATCGATCAATCAATCTTTGATTAATTCTTATTATTATTAATAATATAAATTATTATTACTATAGTATTATTATTGTATTTACTACCCCAGGCATCGCATTAGGATGACTTTTCTGGCTGCTGCAATGTTAAATGCAGTGATCGCCTTGCATTAAAGAAATATTGCAACACCCTGCGATGTGAAATGCAATAATAATCCTGCAAAACCTCTCAAATGTTAAACGTGACTAATGCATCGTATTAGGATAACTTTGCAGGCTACTGCAATGTTAAATGCAGTGATGGCCTTGCATTAAAGTCATCTAGCGACCCCCCATGGATGTTATATGCATTAAATTAATTGCAATAATTTTGCAAAACCTCTCAAATGTTAAATGCAACAAATGCATCGCATTAGGATGACTTTTCTGGCTGCTGCAATGTTAAATGCAGTGATCGCCTTGCATTAAAGAAATATTGCAACACCCTGCGATGTGAAATGCAATAATAATCCTGCAAAACCTCTCAAATGTTAAATGCGACTAAAGCATCGTATTAGGATAACTTTGCAGGCTGCTGCATTGTTAAATGCAGCGCTGGCGTTGCTTTAAAGCAATATTGCAACCCCCTGGGATGTTAAATGCAATAAAATTAATTGCAATAATTTTGCAAAACCTCTCAAATGTTAAATGCAATTAATGCAATGCATTAGAACAACTTTGCAGGCTCCTGCAATGTTAAATGCAGCGCAGGCCTTGCATTAAAGCAAAATTGCAGCTGTTCTGGGGTATTAAACGCATTAAAATCATTGTAATAATCATGCAAAATCTCTCAAATGTTCAATGCAACTAATGCATGGTACCATTAAAATCTTTATTGGTGTACGGTTCCCCCTGACATCCATCCACCCACCCACCGATCGATCAATCAATCTTTGATTAATTCTTCTTATTATTAATAATATAAATTATTATTACTATAGTATTATTATTGTATTTACTACCCCCGGCATCGCATTAGGATGACTTTTCAGGCTGCTGCAATGTTAAATGCAGTGATCGCCTTGCATTAAAGAAATATTGCAACACCCTGCGATGTGAAATGCAATAATAATCCTGCAAAACCTCTCAAATGTTAAACGTGACTAATGCATCGTATTAGGATAACTTTGCAGGCTACTGCAATGTTAAATGCAGTGATGGCCTTGCATTAAAGTCATCTTGCGACCCCCCATGGATGTTATATGCATTAAATTAATTGCAATAATTTTGCAAAACCTCTCAAATGTTAAATGCAACAAATGCATCGCATTAGGATGACTTTTCTGGCTGCTGCAATGTTAAATGCAGTGATCGCCTTGCATTAAAGAAATATTGCAACACCCTGCGATGTGAAATGCAATAATAATCCTGCAAAACCTCTCAAATGTTAAACGTGACTAATGCATCGTATTAGGATAACTTTGCAGGCTACTGCAATGTTAAATGCAGTGATGGCCTTGCATTAAAGTCATCTAGCGACCCCCCATGGATGTTATATGCATTAAATTAATTGCAATAATTTTGCAAAACCTCTCAAATGTTAAATGCAACAAATGCATCGCATTAGGATGACTTTTCTGGCTGCTGCAATGTTAAATGCAGTGATCGCCTTGCATTAAAGAAATATTGCAACACCCTGCGATGTGAAATGCAATAATAATCCTGCAAAACCTCTCAAATGTTAAATGCGACTAAAGCATCGTATTAGGATAACTTTGCAGGCTGCTGCATTGTTAAATGCAGCGCTGGCGTTGCTTTAAAGCAATATTGCAACCCCCTGGGATGTTAAATGCAATAAAATAGTAAGATTAAATGAGAACTTGCCAGTTCGAAGTTTGATCTGTATTTTATGAGGAGTTACGATGAGGGACTACGTGAAGACCCCGTCCAGCACGCATGCGCGACATTCTTCAAAGCAGCGGTGTGGATTCACAGAAAAAACACAACGATTGAAATAAATATAGTAAAGAAAAAATAAGAACTTGATTACCAGTTGATCTGTATAAAAAAGGGTGGGAGCGGAGGGCACGTAGTCCCTCATCGTAACTCCTCATAAAATACAGATCAAACTTCGAACTGGCAAGTTCTCATTTAATCTTACTATTTTATTTCGGAGTCACGTGAGTGACTACGTGAAGACTTCAAAGCTCTGTGATTCCGAACCGTGTACCAGCTCATGCTTCACTCACTGTCTGAAGACCTTAGAGGGAGGAAGTATGTTATCGCGATCAAGAACCTGTTTGTGAACAAAAAAGGTTTATTAATGACAACAAAAAACAGAGAGCTCCCCAGGGCTCAAATTAAATATTATCTGCAGACTCTAAAATTCTGTCTGCAAATGTAGCAGGTTGCGCCAGCGGTTTATTATAGAACCTTTGGAAAGTTCTTTCCGAGGACCATGCTGCTCTGGCCAGAGTATGGTCAATAGGCACGTCCATTTGACTAGCCGCCGACGTAGATGCAGCCCTGGTGGAGTGAGATTTGTAAAAATTCGTATTGACTCCCGCGGACTTAAGCACCTGCTTGAGCCACCTTGAAATGGTTTGGCTCGTCACCTGACCATGAGGCTTCTTGTGGCTTATCCATAAGGCTTTTTCTCTCCCTCTTAAGTTGTATGTTGTGTCTATGTAATTGGCGAGGTGGTCTTGGCACACAGCCGTGGTTCAGATGAATATGCCCAGAACTCCATGACTGGAGGCGTGGTACCTGGTCTAGTTTGTTTGACCAGTCCCTGAATATGGAATGTGAAACAGTCCAATGACTCTGTCATGCTGTCCAGCCTCAGAAGGTGGAGGGATTGTACCCTTTAAGCTGACACTAGTGCCATGAGCATGACTGATTTCAGTGTAAGTTGTTCCAGCGTGAGTGCCCTGGGCGGTGGCCATCCGCTAAGGTACGTCAGCACAATGCTGACATCCCCTCATGATTTTGATTACTAGTGGATGGGACCCCAAAGCCAGTTGTCCTGCTGCTGGAACCAAATAAGCTGACAACGCACTCCTGGCTGTATTTATGGCGCTGTAGCTGAGTCCTTCCTGATGTAATCCAACGAGGAATTGCACAACACTGGTGGGTGTCGCTGTAGTGTAGGTAGTTCCTGTTTTGGAGCAATACCGTTCCCATTTCCTTATATTGGTCAGGTATTGGCTCCTGGTGGACTCCCGGTGGGATGCGGTCATCATGTTGATGGCGTCCTCAGACAGTCCCAGGCCCAGTAGAGGTCTTTTTAGAATCTGCAAGCCAGGAGATTGACTCTGTCATGGCACGGGTGACTAATGCCTGACACTGGGTGGATTAATAATTCCGGACTGCTGGGGACGGAATCCAATTGAATCTTCCGTAATACCCGACTGATGAGGCAGAAGGGAGGAAAGCATAAAAGAACATTTTCCCCCAATACAGCGTGAATGCATCAACTGCTGCTGCCTCAGGGTCTGGTTCCCAAGCGACATACGTTGGTACCTGGTGATTCAGCCTGGATGCAAATAGATCGATATCTGGTGTGCCATATTGCTTTGTAATTTCGGCAAATATTTTGGGATTTAAACATCCATTTGATGTTTTTGTTAAATTTGCGTGACCTGGTGTCTGCCACTGTATTTTGCTTACCTGGTAGGTAAGTTGCTGATAACCAAGTATGTCTTTCGACACACCATTGCCAGATTATGTTGACCAATTTATCACACGATATTGACTTTATACCACACATGTGGTTGATATAAGCCACCACCGTGGTATTATCTAATTGCAACCGGACATGTGCATGATGCGTATTAGATGCATATGCTTTTAAACCATAAAACGCACCCAACATTTCTAAATAGTTGATACCCCGTGTCTGTAGGCAAGATGATTCAGAATTAGTCCATCTGCCCCCTGTGCTGGATAGCATGTTAGTTGCTCCCCAGCCCAAAGCACTGGCATCCGTTTGAATGGTTAATACTGGGTTGGTGATAATTATGGGACTGGAAACTGAGGCTAATGTTCCTTGTTCACCATTGTAACTCTGTAATGGCTTCAGCAGTTAAATACATGGCTCGGTCAAAGTGACCTGAGTTTTGCTTTAGTGCGTGCACTTTTGTTCTTTGTAAATTTTGGTAGTGAAAAGGCCCAAATTGTACAGCTGGAAAAGCTGCTACCATTTTACCAATAACTCTAGCTACCTGCCGTATGGTTGGCTGACGTTTATGCATTAGTTCGTGGCATGATAGTGCCAATTGTGATGCTTTCCACTTTGGCAGAGTTACAACCATGCGAACAGTATCAATCGTAAATCCAAGATAGTCCATGGTAGTGGACGGTGTAAAATTGGATTTATCTGGATGTATGACAAACCCCAAAGTTTCAAACAAACGTTTGGTGGCTGCTACTGCCAAAATAGCTGTCTCCAAGGTTTCCCCTATCTAAGTACGCCATGACTTCCAGATAAATTTTTATTTATTTACGGTGCTCCTTGTGTATGGGTACTGAGTAGTAGGCATCTTTTAAATCAATGCCTGCTAGAAAGTACCCTGTAGACACAAATTCCAAAGGTTCATGTTTGTTCTTTCAATGACACCTTTTGCTAGTAGCCTCACAAGTTCAGCTTGACCCTCTAGTTTATGTTTGACTGAGAGGGTGAATACCCTTTGGGGTATATGCTGAACTGGCGGAATGTTTTTATGAACAAAGTCAATTTTGTAGCCATAAATGCAGGTTAGTATGTATTTGTCATTAGTGATGGTTTCCCATGCATGCAAAAAACAAGTGCAATCTCCCCCCTGTTAGTATAGAGTCCCTACTGCTCATATGCCGAAAGGTACCAGACCCACCTACCTCCATGGTGATTGGTGTTATTCTTCTTCTGCCTCTTCGCTGGACGATGAGGTGTCTGCTGGGCTGTAGAGGGCTGCTGTTGACGTTGATGTTGTTGTTGGGGGGTGGCACATTTTCCATGGGGTCCGCTCTGGGCCCTGGCCTAAAAAAGGCTTACGGGGAATGGTTGCGGACCCCGAGCTTTCACCAGTCCCATATGGTGGTTTATGACTGGTGGACGCCGTGAGGTACTGCCGCCTGGGTTTGTTAGGTCTGCTCGGTCCCAAAACCTGCCCTCACGAGACCAAAGGTCTTGGATTCTTCCTCTAGGTCTTTCACCTTTTTTGGGAGATCCTTTCCAAAAGCAGAATTGGAGGTTCTGAACCCGGTGTTTTTTCCCGCAAACTTAGGGTTGAGGGCAGGCTTGATAATTTCCGTAAACCATTTATTTGGTATTGAGTGGTGCACAGCAGAGCTAGTGTATCTTGCTGATTTGTGGAAATGTCCACACCATCAATGGACCGAGCATATGATGTTATCCCTGCAGTCAGTTTAAGGATTTTCTGGAGTTTCAACTCCAGGTTACTGCCCCAAATGTCCCCAAATTTGGCTGTTTACAGCTGGTACATTTAATGATGTACAATTTTCTGGGGCTGTGTATAGCTCAAGAGCCTCATTGACCACCCGTTCTTGTAGGGGTTTTGAGGACAGGTGGTCAATGCTGGCTGCAAGTTTCGGCTCTAAAGGCCGACCCCCTCGTGGAATGTCCACGTAGCGGTTGACCACACCCAGCAGCTGTTCCTGATCCTGTACACTCTGCGTACTCCGGACATCTTCAGCCAACAACCCCTCTTCTTGACCAGCCCAGACCTGGTCGCCAATGCTGCCTTCAAAAGAAGGTGAGGCAATGGCCAGTGCCCCTAAAGGGCACTGCGGGAGTGCCTGGGCGATCTGGGCCCTCCCTTGGCGAGTCTGCTGCTGCTCTCAGCAGATCTCGCTGGAGCATTGCTCCATAAGCCGTTTTTGGCTTAGGCGGCTGCCAGTGCCGCTCTGTAGCGGTGTAGCATCTTCATCCGAATCGTCCAGACACTACCGCCCGGTTCTGGCTGCAGGTACCTCCAGCCCGCTGCTCAGGCTGCACTAGCGGTGCTGGGCTCGGCTCGGTAGTTGTGCCGCCTCTTGCCCCCCCCTCCCAAGAACGTTCCTCAACGGGAAACGAACGGGGGCGACTGCAAATTTCTTTCCTTTGGTCTTGGTCATCTTGGGACCTAAAGCAGACCAGGGAGAAAATACTTACGGCCACGGTAGAACTTACCTGTCGGCCCGTTGGCGAGTCTGCTGCTGCTCTCAGCAGATCTCGCTGGAGCATTGCTCCATAAGCCGTTTCGGCTTAGGCGGCTGCCAGTGCCGCTCTGTAGCGGTGTAGCATCTTCATCTGAATCGTCCAGACACTACCGCCCGGTTCTGGCTGCAGGTACCTCCAGCCCGCTGCTCAGGCTGCACTAGCGGTGCTGGGCTCGGCTCGGTAGTTGTGCCGCCTCTTGCCCCCCCTCCAAAGAACGTTCCTCAACGGAAAACGAACGGGGGGCGACTGCAAATTTCTTTCCTCTGGTCTTGGTCATCTTGGGACCTAAAGCAGACCAGAGAGAGAAAATACTTACGGCCATCGGCCCGACTTTTTAGTTTGTAGCGGGAGCACCTTGAACTCCCGTTCGTCGCGGTGCACTGCATGAACGCTAATGTCGCGCATGCGTGCTGGACGGGGTCTTCACGTAGTCACTCACGTGACTCCGAAATAAAATTAATTGCAATAATTTTGCAAAACCTCTCAAATGTTAAATGCAATTAATGCAATGCATTAGAACAACTTTGCAGGCTCCTGCAATGTTAAATGCAGCGCAGGCCTTGCATTAAAGCAAAATTGCAGCTGTTCTGGGGTATTAAACGCATTAAAATCATTGTAATAATCATGCAAAATCTCTCAAATGTTCAATGCAACTAATGCATGGTACCATTAAAATCTTTATTGGTGTACGGTTCCCCCTGACATCCATCCACCCACCCACCGATCGATCAATCAATCAATCTTTGATTAATTCTTATTATTATTAATAATATAAATTATTATTACTATAGTATTATTATTGTATTTACTACCCCCGGCATCGCATTAGGATGACTTTTCAGGCTGCTGCAATGTTAAATGCAGTGATCGCCTTGCATTAAAGAAATATTGCAACACCCTGCGATGTGAAATGCAATAATAATCCTGCAAAACCTCTCAAATGTTAAACGTGACGAATGCATCGTATTAGGATAACTTTGCAGGCTACTGCAATGTTAAATGCAGTGATGGCCTTGCATTAAAGTCATCTAGCGACCCCCCATGGATGTTATATGCATTAAATTAATTGCAATAATTTTGCAAAACCTCTCAAATGTTAAATGCAACAAATGCATCGCATTAGGATGACTTTTCTGGCTGCTGAAATGTTAAATGCAGTGATCGCCTTGCATTAAAGAAATATTGCAACACCCTGCGATGTGAAATGCAATAATAATCCTGCAAAACCTCTCAAATGTTAAACGTGACTAATGCATCGTATTAGGATAACTTTGCAGGCTACTGCAATGTTAAATGTAGTGATGGCCTTGCATTAAACTCATCTAGCGACCCCCCATGGATGTTATTTGCATTAAATTAATTGCAATAATTTTGCAAAACCTCTCAAATGTTAAATGCAACAAATGCATCGCATTAGGATGACTTTTCTGGCTGCTGCAATGTTAAATGCAGTGATCGCCTTGCATTAAAGAAATATTGCAACACCCTGCGATGTGAAATGCAATAATAATCCTGCAAAACCTCTCAAATGTTAAATGCGACTAAAGCATCGTATTAGGATAACTTTGCAGGCTGCTGCATTGTTAAATGCAGCGCTGGCGTTGCATTAAAGCAATATTGCAACCCCCTGGGATGTTAAATGCAATAAAATTAATTGCAATAATTTTGCAAAACCTCTCAAATGTTAAATGCAATTAATGCAACGCATTAGAACAACTTTGCAGGCTCCTGCAATGTTAAATGCAGCGCAGGCCTTGCATTAAAGCAAAATTGCAGCTGTTCTGGGGTATTAAACGCATTAAAATCATTGTAATAATCATGCAAAATCTCTCAAATGTTCAATGCAACTAATGCATGGTACCATTAAAATCTTTATTGGTGTACGGTTCCCCCTGACATCCATCCACCCACCCACCGATCGATCAATCAATCTTTGATTAATTCTTATTATTATTAATAATATAAATTATTATTACTATAGTATTATTATTGTATTTACTACCCCCGGCATCGCATTAGGATGACTTTTCAGGCTGCTGCAATGTTAAATGCAGTGATCGCCTTGCATTAAAGAAATATTGCAACACCCTGCGATGTGAAATGCAATAATAATCCTGCAAAACCTCTCAAATGTTAAACGTGACTAATGCATCGTATTAGGATAACTTTGCAGGCTACTGCAATGTTAAATGCAGTGATGGCCTTGCATTAAAGTCATCTAGCGACCCCCCATGGATGTTATATGCATTAAATTAATTGCAATAATTTTGCAAAACCTCTCAAATGTTAACCCCAAATAAGAAAAAGAAAGAAAAGAAAAAAAGATTAAAGACTGCCTGGTTGTTGGTGGTCCTGCACACGCCCCATGGAATTCCAAACAGAATAAACTGTATATGTATATACATCTCTCCCAAAAGAACCATTGTAAATATGAACAATTCTTCTATATATATAGGCCCCTCTTTTGTAGATAAGGACGCCAGATATTTAAAAAAGTATCATATTTGTTCCTTAAATTATAAGTAATTTTTTCAAGTGGGATACAGTTAGAAATTTCATTATTCCAAAGGTCCATACTTAAATAGGAATCAGATTTCCAAGTAACTGCGATAGTTTTTTTGGCTACTGCTAATGCAATTTTTATAAATTCTTTCTGATATTTATTCATTTTAAGTTGTTGTCTTATTCCTTCAACATCACCCAATAACAAAAATCTTGGGTTGTATGGAAGTTGTATTCCGATAATCTGTTCTAAAAAGCTTCTTAAGTTTGTCCAAAAAGGTTGTATTTTTGAACAGGACCAAGTAGAATGAAACAAAGTACCAATTTCTTGATTGCACCGAAAACATTGGTCAGATAAACTTGAGTTTATTCTCTTTAATTTTTGTGGTGTGATATATAATTGATGCAGAAAGTTATATTGTACTAGTCTAAACCGAACATTTATTGTATTTTTCATACTGTCAAGGCATAGTTTTGACCAATTTGTTCCATCAATATTAATATTCAAATCCGTTTCCCATTTTCGCCTTGATATATGAATTCCTTGTTTAGGAGCCTTTTTTGAATTAGATTATATATAATAGAAGTAAAAAAAATGATTTGTCCTTTTTGAATTAGGTTTTCAATTTCCTTAGATTTCGGCAATAACATTGTTTGACCCAATTTATCTTTTAAATAAGCTCTTAATTGAAAGTAACAGAAAAGGGAATTATTTGATATATGATATTTATTTTTCAATTGTTCAAATGACATCAATATACCTTTTTCAAAGCAATCACCTATATATCTAATCCCTTTTTGATGCCACCTATATAGAAGCTGGTTATCCATTGTAAAAGGTATCAATCTATTCTGAATCAAAGTTGTCTTTCCTAATAAAGATTTTTTTGTTTCATCCTCAAAATTTACCTTATTCCATAATCCGATCAAGTGTTTTAATAATGGAGATTCTTTCAGTCCCCGTATCAATTTAGGTTCCCATTTATATATAAAGTCTTCTGGTATATTTTCTCCTATTTTATCTAGTTCTATTCTTATCCATGCCGGGTTTTTTTCTTCAAAAAGAGATGCAATAAACCTCAGTTGGTTTGCTTTATAATAATTCTTAAAGTTCGGAAGTTGTAATCCTCCTGAATCAAACTTCCATGTCAATTTTTCCAACGATATTCTTGACATTTTACCTTTCCAAAGAAATTTCCACACATATTTATTTAACTCTTGAAAAAACTTCTGTGGTACTTGTATTGGTAATGTTTGGAATAAATATTGTAATTTCGGAAATATATTCATTTTAACGGCATTAACTCTTCCTATTAATGTTATTGGTAATGTCATCCATTTATCAAGGTCCTCTTTTATTTTTCTTAGTAATAATAAATAATTTAATTTATATAAATTCTTCATATCATTATCAATTCTTATACCTAAATACTTTATACCAATTAATGGCCATCTAAATTGGGTTAGTAATTGACATTGAGTGTAATCTCCTTTAGTAAGGGGTAAAATTTCACTTTTATCCCAATTTATTTTATAACCTGATATTCTTCCATATTCTTCTAATCTAAAAGATAGTTTGCGCAACGAATCTAATGGTTTTGTTAAGTGTATCAAAACCTCATCTGCAAATAAATTAATCTTAAATTCTTCCTGATTGACTTTAAAACCCTTAATATCTGGGTCAGTTCTAATTAGTTCAGCTAACGGTTCTATCGCCAGGACAAATAAAGCAGGTGATAATGGGCATCCTTGTCTAGTTGACCTTTTTAATTGAAACGGTGTTGAAATTTGGCCATTTGTCGCTACCTTAGCTTTGGGATTCACATTTAGAGTTTTAATCCAGTTTATAAAAGTTGTTCCTAACCCATATTTTTCCAATACTTTATATAAAAAATCCCACTCTAACCTATCAAATGCTTTTTCTGAATCCAGAGCTACTGCTACACTTATTTCATTCCTCTTTTGTGCCAAATGCAGTATACTAAGTAACCTAGTTACATTATCTGCAGAATGTCTATTTTTAATAAATCCAGTTTGATCCATATGTACTAATTTTGGTAAATACTTAGACAATCTATTAGATAAAAATTTTGCTACTATTTTATAATCTGTATTCAGCAAAGATATAGGTCTATATGATGTTGGTTTATTCTCTTTAATTTTTGTGGTGTGATATATAATTGATGCAGAAAGTTATATTGTACTAGTCTAAACCGAACATTTATTGTATTTTTCATACTGTCAAGGCATAGTTTTGACCAATTTGTTCCATCAATATTAATATTCAAATCCGTTTCCCATTTTCGCCTTGATATATCAATTCCTTGTTTAGGAGCCTTTTTTGAATTAGATTATATATAATAGAAGTAAAAAAAATGATTTGTCCTTTTTGAATTAGGTTTTCAATTTCCTTAGATTTCGGCAATAACATTGTTTGACCCAATTTATCTTTTAAATAAGCTCTTAATTGAAAGTAACAGAAAAGGGAATTATTTGATATATGATATTTATTTTTCAATTGTTCAAATGACATCAATATACCTTTTTCAAAGCAATCACCTATATATCTAATCCCTTTTTGATGCCACCTATATAGAAGCTGGTTATCCATTGTAAAAGGTATCAATCTATTCTGAATCAAAGTTGTCTTTCCTAATAAAGATTTTTTTGTTTCATCCTCAAAATTTACCTTATTCCATAATCCGATCAAGTGTTTTAATAATGGAGATTCTTTCAGTCCCCGTATCAATTTAGGTTCCCATTTATATATAAAGTCTTCTGGTATATTTTCTCCTATTTTATCTAGTTCTATTCTTATCCATGCCGGGTTTTTTTCTTCAAAAAGAGATGCAATAAACCTCAGTTGGTTTGCTTTATAATAATTCTTAAAGTTCGGAAGTTGTAATCCTCCTGAATCAAACTTCCATGTCAATTTTTCCAACGATATTCTTGACATTTTACCTTTCCAAAGAAATTTCCGCACATATTTATTTAACTCTTGAAAAAACTTCTGTGATACTTGTATTGGTAATGTTTGGAATAAATATTGTAATTTCGGAAATATATTCATTTTAACGACATTAACTCTTCCTATTAATGTTATTGGTAATGTCATCCATTTATCAAGGTCCTCTTTTATTTTTCTTAATAATAATAAATAATTTAATTTATATAAATTCTTCATATCATTATCAATTCTTATACCTAAATACTTTATACCAATTAATGGCCATCTAAATTGGGTTAGTAATCGACATTGAGTGTAATCTCCTTTAGTAAGGGGTAAAATTTCACTTTTATCCCAATTTATTTTATAACCTGATATTCTTCCATATTCTTCTAATCTAAAAGATAGTTTGCGCAACGAATCTAATGGTTTTGTTAAGTGTATCAAAACCTCATCTGCAAATAAATTAATCTTAAATTCTTCCTGATTGACTTTAAAACCCTTAATATCTGGGTCAGTTCTATTTTTCCAATACTTTATATAAAAAATCCCACTCTAACCTATCAAATGCTTTTTCTGCATCCAGAGCTACTGCTACACTTATTTCATTCCTCTTTTGTGCCAAATGCAGTATACTAAGTAACCTAGTTACATTATCTGCAGAATGTCTATTTTTAATAAATCCAGTTTGATCCATATGTACTAATTTTGGTAAATACTTAGACAATCTATTAGATAAAATTTTTGCTACTATTTTATAATCTGTATTCAGCAAAGATATAGGTCTATATGATGTTGGTTTTAAAGGATCCCTATCTTTTTTTGGTATTACTGTTAAAATCGCTGTCGTAAAAGACTCTGGGAGGTTATGTGTTCTTTCCGCCTGCTCTATTACCTCCATAAAAGGAGGAATTAATAATTATTTAAATTTTTTATAAAATTCTGGCGGGAACCCATCTTCTCCTGGGGATTTATTACTCTGTAGTGATATTAACACTTCTTTGACCTCTTTTAATGAAAAAGGCATATCTAATCCCATCTGTTCTTCTAAATTTAATTTAGGAAGGTTTATTTGTGCTAAAAAAATCTATCTCATTAGTATCTTTTTGTGATTCTGACGTATAATTCAGAATTTAAAAAAAAAAAGGTTTCATTAATTTCTAAAGGTTTATAAGTAATTTTATTTGTATTTATTCTAATAGCGTTAATCGTTCTCGAAGACTGTTCGGCTTTCAACTGCCAAGCAAGGACCTTATGTGATCTCTCTCCTAACTCATAGTACTCTGTTTAGTTCTCATAATTGCTTTTTCTGTTCGGTATGTCTGTAATGTATTATATTGTAACTTCTTATTGTAAATTATTATATTGTAACTTCTTATTGATAAGTTGTCTTCGTTTCTCTTCCGTTACATACCTTTGAGATTCTTTTTCTAATTTTGTAATTTCTTTCTCCAATTGCTCTACTTCGGCCATATATTCTTTCTTAATTTTGGAAGTATAACTTATTATCTGTCCTCTCAAATATGCTTTCATTGCATCCCATATAACAAATTTATCATCAACTGAGTTGGAATTTGTATCTAAATAAAATTGAATATGTCTTCTCATAAACTCACAAAAATCTTCTCGATTTAATAATGTTGAATTAAATCTCCATCTATAAGTAATTTCCTCTTTATCCATCATTACCATCGACATTGTTAAAGGGGAGTGATCTGATAATGTTCTTGCTTTATATTCAACATTTTTCACTCTGTCCTGTATGTTTGTTGATAATAAAAAGAGATCAATCCTCGAATAAGTTTTATGTCTATATGAGTAAAAAGAATAATCTCTTTCTCTTGGGTTAAGTCTTCTCCATATATCGGTTAGATTTAAATCTTTCATCAATGACAAAGTTAATTTTGCTATTTTCGTTTTTGTAACTGTCCTAACTGATCTATCTAAAACTGGGTCTAAGCAAAAATTAAAGTCTCCACCTATTAGTATTTTATCTTGAGCATCGGCCAGATTCAAAAAAGTTTCTTGTATAAATTTTATATCATTTTCATTTGGTGCATAAATATTCATCAAGGTCCATAATTCAGAAAAGAGTTGGCAATGTATAATCACATATCTTCCCGCAGGATCAATAATTGATTGGTAATGTTTTATTAATCAAAATTGCAACTCCCCTCGCTTTTGAATTGAATGAAGCTGCAGTAACCGTTCCCACCCAGTCTCTTTTTAATTTCTGATGTTCCATCTCTGTTAAATGAATTTCCTGCAAAAAAAGCTATATCTATCTTCATTTTTTAAATATGTGTTAAAATTCTTTTTCTTTTTACCGGCCCATTTAACCCATTAACATTAAAACTCAAAAGTTCAGTAATTTAACCATTATTCTTAACAAAATTACTCCTATCTATAACATTACTTAACACCTCGTTTCTCATGGTTCTTTGGGGAGTTTCCTTAAAATTCACCATGTTGCTGTACATCCCCCCCCCCCAACATCCAGGCTAAAAGATGAAAAAGAAAAATAAATAGTTAAAGAAACCCAAAATAACCCCCTACTAATGCTGTTTATAAAAAAGAAAACAGCATTACCTCCCTCCATTTTACGGGTCATGGCACACGCCATGAATACACACATGAATCCCGCAGTCATCAATTGGTGGTTCTCCACCCCCCCCCCCCCCCCCGAACTAGCATAACCTTTTCTCCCAATCATTATTCATTCAATCTTTACATTTCATATCCTTTATCTTCCATGTCTCATTGTCGTTCTTCTTGTATCTGGTGAGCCTTTGGAAGTTTTAAAGCAAATTCCTCAGCTTCCTGGTAATCAGTAAAAAATTTGTTTCCTTCTCTTTCTATAAAAATATTCAGTGTTGCAGGGTATCGCAGGTAAAATCGATAACCTTTTTGCCACAGGGCTTTTTTCGCAGGGTTGAATTCCTTCCTTCTCTTCAAAAGCTCATAACTTATATCAGGATAGAAAAAAAGGTTATTCTCTCCACTTTTCGGAGGAGTAGAATTCTTTATGCATTGTGCAGCCGCCTTCAAAATTCTTTCTTTATCTTGATATCTCAATAATTTTATCAGAATTGATCTCGGATACTGACCCTGTTTTGGACTTGGTCTTAATGCCCTATGTGCCCTTTCAATTTCAATTTCGATTTCACTTTTTTCCATTCCCAAAATATTCGGAATCCATTTTTGAAAGAATTCTATTGAATCTTCTCCCTCTGCGCCTTCTTCAAGACCAACAATCTTTATATTGTTTCGTCTACTAGTATTCTCCAACAAGTCCAGTTTTTCAAATATCTGTTTCCTTTCTGTTATCCAAGCAGTTACGTTGTCCTCGATCTTATTCACTCTTTCAGTAGTGTCTTCAGTCTTAACTTCCAATTTTTAAACTTTTTTATCCAATTTATCCATTTTTTTTAAACTTCTGTTGGTGGCGATGGTATTATTTTTTAATTGTTCACATACTTCTTGTAAGATCTCTTCCATACTTCCCCTATATTTTTTACTTTCAATTTTACCTTTAGGTCTATCAAATAGGCAAGGTTCATCTTCTGATGAATCTTCTTGATCGTCTGTATGTTCTTGGTCCTGGTCCTGGTCGATGTCACTATCTGTGGCAGAGGCATCCTGGGATTGTAGTTTCTTTAACTTCCCTTGTGACATTTCGCGCATGCACGGTTCCCCTTGTTCGCGCATGCGCGGTTCCCCGTATTCACGCGAGGCATGCTTCTTCCTCCCGGGTGCCGCCGCTCCTGCTTGCCATTCTTCGGGATCAGTCCTCTCAACTTGAGCACGAGGATTCTCCATCGCAACAGGGCCTCCTTCCCTCTTCTCACCCGATCTCTTTAAACCAATATGTTTCTTCAGTTTTTGTTTAGGAGACATGTTTCAATAATCCCCCGATCTTTATAGAGAATTATAGACATTCTAAGAAACCTTTGTTCAATTTTTTTTAACTTACTCGGTACTTTTCTAAGTTTTGTTCGGAGGAGCTGGAAGACCACAACCTGTGCCTACGTCATCACGTGCCGTCCCCGAACATTCTTTGCATCCATTTATCTTAATCAGACCGTGCCACATTCTCCGTGTGACCCAGAGGTTGTACTTGGACTTAAGTTTCTCCCGGTATTGTCTCTTGGCACCCTTGATGGCTTTGCGGAGACCACAGACTCTTCACACCACGGGACCCACTCACAAGTTAGGATACTCTCGACCTAGTGTTATTGTCCGGATTCACAATCTACAACATTGAAACTACTGAGGCCTGTCTATCGGACCACAGCGCTATCATTTTTGACGCATCTCTGCCTTTATCTCCCGCAAAATCTCATCTCCCTGTTCGCTACTCCCGCGACATAAATTCATTGCCTGCCAGTAAATTCTCCGAGGCTCTCACAGCTGCCCCCAACATCTGCACTATTGAGGCTTCTCCCCCCCCCATCTCAGCACTGAGGATCTCACCTCTTTATTTAATATCACTTGCTCTTCCATCCTGGATTCTATCGCTCCCCTTAAAATGAAAAAGCCTAAGCCCAAAGGTCGGCCTTGGCTCAATGACACCACCAAAGCCCTAAGAAGGGAGTGCAGAAAATCAGAACGGAGGTGGAAATGTGACAAGCTTCAAATTTCCTTCGAAATTCTGAGAAACAATCTTCTCAAATACCAGGAAGCAGTAAAGTCTGCTAGAGCACAATACTTCTCCGACCTTATTTCCAAAAACTCTCATAACTCCAAGGTCCTATTTAGCACAATTACCTCTGTCATATGTCCCGCCCCCAGTACCAGCTTAGTTAGGTCCCCTGCTAAGTGCGAAGAATTCGCTAAATTTTTCACCAGCAAAGTTGAGAACATTAGAATGAACATTTCCCCTCCCACCCGTGACCTAGCTGTCTCACGAGTCTGTTCATCTAAATTGGACTGTTTCCAACCCGTCACTCTATCCTCCCTTGCAAAGCTTGTCTCCGCTATGAAACCTGCAACCTGCCCCCTTGATCCTGCCCCCACTGCCCTTCTGTAGGATGTCATTGCAATAGTCGCTCTATTATCAACAGTTCTCTGGCCACTGGCACTGTTCCAACCTGTTTCAAGCACGCGGTGGTCCAGCCCCTACTGAAAAAACCTAACCTAGACCCCACCTTGCCTAGTAACTACAGACCCATTTCCAAACTGCCATTCCTGTCAAAAGTCCTTGAAAAGGCAATTCTAAACCAATTAGTGCCATACCTACACCAAAACACCATCCTGGAAAGTTTCCAGTCAGGTTTCAGAGCCCACCACAGCAGAGTCTGCCTTGTTGAAGGTACACAACGACCTGCTTCTCCCCATCGACACCGGCGACTGTGCAATCCTGCTCCGTCTCGACCTCAGCGCAGCGTTCGATACAGTGGACCACACCATCCTTATTGACCGTCTCCGGTACGCGGTTGGCATTCATGGCATTGCCGTGAGCTGGTTCGCTTCCTACCTCAAAATTAGGAGTTTCGCCATCAACATAGGCAGTTATTCCTCTGCTCCAGCTAGCCCCTCCTGCGGAGTTCCACAAGGCTCCATCCTAGGCCCCATTCTCTTCTCTCTATACATGCTCCCCCTTGGCCAAATCATTCAAAGGCACGGCATTTCTTTCCACTGCTATGCCGATGACACTCAGCTTTACCTCCCCCTGAAGCCCTACAACCAGTCAAATTTAAACAGCCTCTTACACTGCCTTGAGGACATAAAATGTTGGATGGCACAGAACTTCCTCTAATTAAACGAGAGCAAGCCTGAGGTCATCCTATTAGGCCCCCCGACTCCATCAAATCGATAACAGGCAGTCTTGGAAGTTATTTTAGCAAATCTCCCCGCCAGGATATTGGTTCCCCTCGGGTTCAGATGCAACCCGTCCTTTTTGTACAGGTCATATTTCCCCCAGAAGAGGTCCCAATGATCCAGAAACTTGAAACCCTGCTCCCTGCACCAGTTCCTCAGCCACGTATTTATCCTCCACCTCACTCCATTCCTATTCTCACTATCGCGTGGCACAGGCAGTAAGCCTGAGATTATTACTTTGGAAGTCCTTTTTTTTAACTCTCTTCCTAGCCCCTTAAATTCACCTTTCAGGACCTCTTCCCTTATCCTACCTATATTGTTGGTACCTATATGTACCACGACCTCTGGCTCCTCTCCCTCCCCTTTCAGGATATCCTGGACACGCTCAGACACTTCCCGGACACCGGCACCAGGGAGGCAAACCACCATCCAGGTCTCCCGACTGCGTCCACAGAATCGCCTATCTGACCCCCTCACTATAGAGTCCCCTATTACTATCGCTCTCCTCTTCCTTTCCCTACCCTTCTGAGCAACAGGGCCGGACTCCTTGCCAGAGGCCCGGGCACCGTCGCTGCCCCAGGTAGCCTGTTCCCCCCAACAGTACTTAAACAGGAGTACTGTCACTCCACATTTCTACCTAACAGAGACTCACGTACTCACACTTGCTCACACACTCCCGTAAAGTCACGAAAAGTCACACATGCTTCCAGGTCTACAGACACTTTATATACGTTTGCACACTCCAACACACTGATCACACACAAATACTCTCGCACGCTCACTCATACCAATTCAGACTTACACACCACTGACAATCCCAGACACTCGCGCACCCTCACACGCTGACATTCTTGCACACTCACGCTTATCGTATCTACACCCAAGCTGTTACACAATCATAAACACACATATTCACACACAAACACAGTCAAACACGCACACACATACCCGCGCACGTAGCCACGCACGATCTCTTACATACAATCACAAGCACTCAAATACACTCTCACACATTCTCACATACAATCTCACATACACATGCACTCACACCTACAGACACATACACACGTACTAGCCCCAAGAAACACGCGCTCATTCGCACACAGTGACCAGCGAACACACTCACTGACTCAACACCATCATATACTCGCGCACACACACGCGCACTATCAAACAATTACACACTCAAACATTCTCACAAACTCACATTCCCACATATTGTCTCACATTGTCTCGCAGACAAAGAGCCACACACACTCACACACGCAAACACTGTCACTCACAAACACATATGCACTGTCCCACTCAGAGACTCAGATACATTCAATCGCACCAGCACCCACACTTACTAATGCTCACTCACTCACACGCACACTCACGCACACGCACAGACAGACACACACACAAATACAGGCACTCTTATAAACTCTGCCGCCCTCACACACGCATGGACACTTCCACATTTTGGGATTCAGTAGGATCCCAGGGTATTCGCAGCGAGCAAGGCAGCGCGGCCGGGAGTGTTCCCGGTAAGCGGGGCCAAGCCCTTCAGTCGGCCCGGTAGACCAGGCTCGCCCACCGCGGACGGCGATGGGAGCCGCGCCTCGGGAGCAGGCAGGAGATAGAACTATCCGGCTAACGTCTGTAAATTTGCCGGCGTCAAAATGTAGCGAAACCTGTGTACTGCCTGGGTGACGTATGCTACATGATGTTACCGGGTTGTCTACGAAACAAACCATTTCACTGTATGTGGTACATGTGCCAATAACGTATCATTGAATCATTGAAATTGTTGCAAACACTTACGCATACATACACACTCCAACTTTGCACAATCTCACACATTCACACTTGCATACACGGGCTAACACACTTATGCATGGACTCACACAATCACACTTTCACACACAAACAATAACCAATGCGAGTCAGGATGCATCTCTGGAGAAGTATAGTTTATCAGTTTAGTTTATTTTCACGGGTTCTGAAGTGTCGTGAAAAGCTTTTGTTAAGTGTTATCCAATCAACAGAGAGACAATATATGATCATAATCGACCCATTTACGGTGTGCGGATATATGATAAGGGATAACATTTAGTTTATGGTAAACCAGCATGTCCCGATCAAAGATTGTCCGAGGGTCACCACAGAGGTAGATAGCAGTTCAACACTGCCCTCTGGTTGTGGTAGGATGATTCAGTTGGGCGATAACAGCTGTTCAGAAACTGTGCCTGAATCAGGAGGTGTGCATTTTCACACTTGTCTACATTTTGCCTAATGGGAAAGGGAAGTAGAGGGAGCGGCCAGGGTGCAAGTAGTCATTGACTTTGCTCCCAGCCTTGCCCAGGCAGCTTGAGGCATAAATGGAGTAAATAGAAGGGAGGTTGCTTTGTGTGATGGTCTGGGCTGCGTCCGCAATTCGCTAGAATTCTTATGGTCTTGGGTGAAGCTGTTCCCGAACCAAGCTGTGAGGCATCCTGATAACATACTTTCCATGGTGCATCTGCAGAGGTTAGTGACAGTTGTTGGGGATATGCTGAACGTCCTGAACCTTCCAAGGACATGGATAGCTGACGTACCCGTTCAGGACCCTTCTTCAGGCTTATTGTTGTTGGCAGCGGGAGAAGGCTGGAACAGAGGGTGACAGGACAAAGCAGGTTGAATGATGAGCGGATGCAGGTGAATAGTGTTTTCACAGTCAGGTGGTTGAGACCAGAGAGTAAAGGATAAAAGGAGTGAGATGAGGATTACAGAGGATGGAATTATAAAGAGAGTGGAAGGAATATCGGTAAAGGGGAGGTTGAGGGGATAAGTAGGTGCGGCATGAAGAAGAGAGAGGGGAAAGCGGGAATAAGGACGTTAGTTACCTAACATTGGATAATTCAATGTCCAGACCATTAGGTTGTAAAGTACCAAAGCAGGATATGAAGTGGCGTTCTTTACGTTTGCGTGTAGCCTCACTCTGTCAATGGATGGACGTCCAGGACAGAAAGGTCAGTGTGGGAAGAGGAGTTACAATGGTTAGTAACAGGGAGATCCGGCAGACGTTAGTGGAACGAGGGTAAGTGTTCGGCGAAACGGTGGCCGAGTTTCCACTTGACCACGCCGATGTGAAGAAGGCCATGTCTGGAGCACCGCATGCTGTAGCTGAGACTAGAGGGGGTGCAAGTGAATATCTGTCTCACCTGGAAGGGTTTCTGGAGCGTGAGGGAAGGGGTATAGGGACAGCTGTTACATCCCATGGTGGCTAACCGTTTTAACCGCACTTCCTAAGAAAGGCGTTGGATAGAGAAGTGAGGGCGAGCAGGAGGTGAGTTGGGGGACGTGGAGAGACAGATAGGGAGTACAAAGATGAAATGGAGAGATAGCGGAGACGACGAAAGTGGAAGAGATGGAGCGAGAGAGAAGTATCAACGGGGAGTGGGAAGATGAGGAGAGTGGGGAGTTCAGAGCGAGTGGGTTGGCAAAATGGAGAGAGGGAATGTTCAGAGAAGTGCAGGGAAACGGAGGGAGACATTCAGTGAGAGTAAGAGGGGAGGGATGGTAAAGGGAGAGAGGTTGGTCGAGCGAGGGCGGCGCAGAGAGGGAGAATAGAGAGGGTAGGAGAGAGTGTATCAGTTCAAAGAGAGAACAGCAGTAAGGATGGAGGGAGAGAGAAAGGGAGCAGGGAGGTGTGCTGCATCATTTGCAGTTTTATCTGCCTTTAGGACAATTCTGAGGCGGCAATGTTGCTGTTGCTGTTCTCTGAGTGTCGTGAGTCTTTGTGTCGTTCCTCCTCAGAGGTGATGAAGGCAGAGAATGTTATTGTCCCAGGGAAAAGGCAGATATATTTCAGACGAGCAAGGAGTGAATGGTTACCGGCATCACCGGATGTGTGGGGTTCTGGTTGCAGTCAGATGAGCCGCAAATATATTTAGTGGTGAAGCAGAGTGGAGAGGCATTTTAGAGCGAGGTGATTTGTTGAACTAATTCCTCAACCTGTGGACAAATGTCGTCCAGTCCACCTTCAAACGGGGCACCAGAAGCCCTGAGAGGGTCCCTGGAATTTTGAATTACTTTGCTGAGTGAAGCGGGTTGAAGTAAATCAGATAAACAACATGAGGCGGAGAGTTGGACCTGATGGATTTTGAAACAATATTCCCTTTGCTGGAACAATGCCGCTCCCAATTTCCATCCCTCAGTATCGCCACAATTCCCAGTCTTTGGAGTTTCTCAATCAATTCCCTGAACAAATCACGACCTGTCTCAGCAGGGATATCACTTGGCTGATGTCATCTGTTTGCGAATCATTTCAAAATCTCTATTTTTTAATCTCTGCTGAAAGTTCAATGTCCCTGTGGAGACGGAAAATGGTATAAAATCTCCGGGAATGTTCTGCCCCAGCATTTCATTCCGAGAGATTACCGGTAGCTCACGGGAACACGTCGGTGGGCAGAGAAAATGGGGCACCATTATTGGGAATATTTAGACGTGCAGAAAATCTTGTACGTGATCATTGCTGCCGTTGGAGTCCCTGGTAAGTGAGCAGAACAATTCATGTTTTATAACCCCGTCCATTAACCGGTGTTGACCTGGTTCTGATAATGTTGCAATATTCCCAACTGATTATCGTTGTACAAGAATATGTGAAGTATATCAATCCTCTCAGTGAAATATTTTTGAATTAACGCTGTGATTTTTCTTATTTTCAGACAGCCGAAACTAACCCTCTTTTTCTCCCACTGCCGGGACCCACTAGAATGTTGTTCTTGCCTTCAGTGGGACCTTGCCCAGAGTTGTCCCAGTGCTCGGGACAGGCAGCTCTCCGGGACGGTGTGACTGGGAGGGGTTTACATTGGGAAGTTCACTGTGTCTGAGGTATTGATCAGAGTGAACACCCGCTCCTGTGGACAGGTCTCACTGTGGAGTCTGTCACAGTCGGATTCAACCTGCCTGTTGGTCAATAATTGGATCGATCTCCTGAACCGGTGGCCGCGGATCTACCGGCGTGTGTTGTTACCGAACTGAACTCACTGTGGAATGAATCCATTAACGGAGCCACTCCGCGGCCGGATCCTAAGTTGTCCCTGCCTTCCCTCTGGAACCCTCCTCGTCCCCATCAGATGCCGAGTTCCCAGAGCCCTGGTTAAACGCGGCCGGTCACGGTTAAGTCTGTGAAACCGACCCCATCAGAGACTGTGAGCGGGGTTAACTGTAGACAGGACCATTCCGCCTATTGTAGCGGGCGGCTGCTCGTTCCCTCCCCTCCCTTTACCCCGCCCGTCGCCTTATCTCCTCTCCCCTGAAGCAGGCAGGTCGGGCACAGTCGGAGCCGGGTCTGACATTGTTAAACCTGCAGCCGCGCACCGACTCCAACACTCCTGATCTCCAGCTGAAAGTGGAGCCGGTGTTCAGCCCCGGAGACCGTGTTCAGTAATGCCCAGTGTCCGTCCCCTTCTCTTTCCGCAGTGAATTTAGTGGCGATTGTGATCCTGTCCCGGGGAAAGTGCGGCCTCTCCACCTGCACCACTCGCTACCTGGTGGCCATGGCAGCGGCCGATCTACTCACCCTGATCATCGAGGTCATTTTGAATTGGATCAAATATCATTATTTTTATTGGAGTTTCCTGTCCATCACCCCTGTGTGCAGTGTTAATGATGCACTGGCGTTTGCATCTACAGACTGTTCTGTCTGGTTCACCGTCACTTTCACCTTTGATCGCTTTGTCGCCATTTGTTGCCAGAAGCTGAAAACAAAATATTGCACCGGGAAAACTGCGGCTGCGGTTCTCGCAACAGCCGGCGTTCTGCTGTGTCTGAAAAACGTTCCCCGCTACTTCACAAATGAACCCTGGACAACCATCGACAATGTCCCGTGGGGCTGTGTCACGGTGGACAGTTATTACACTGACCCCGGGTGGGTGGCATTTGACTGGATCGACACGGTTTTAACTCCGCTCCTCCCTTTCGCTGTGATCCTGCTGCTCAACGCTCTGACAGTCCGGCACATTTTAGTGGCCAGTCGGGTCCGTCAGGGGCTGAGGGGTCAGAGCAAGGGGGAGAAGCGCAGTGACCCGGAGATGGAGAGCAGGAGGAGGTCTGTGGTTTTACTCTTCACCATCTCCGGCAGCTTCATCATCCTGTGGCTGACCAACGTTGTAAACTTCGTCTATTATCAGATCACAGGGATTGGAAATGATATGAATGATTCTCAATATATCTTTAACAACGTCGGGTTTTTGCTGAGGAATCTCAGCTGCTGCACCAACACATTTATTTACGCGGTGACCCAGTCCAAGTTCAGGGAGCAGGTGAAGAGCGCGGTGAAATATCCGCTCACCTCAGCGCTGCGGCTCATTAATAAACCCCCGCCCTGAGCGCATCCCAGAGGGCGGCCGCAGTCTCTCCGCTCCGGGCTCCGGCTCCTCACATTCACCGCCGCATCTTCCAGCTGTCAGTCCCGGGCGGAT
>NW_027602237.1:0-43750 GCF_053455715.1 Rhinoraja longicauda | reverse complement strand
CTCTTCCATCCTGGATTCTATCGCTTCCCTTAAAATGAAAAAGCCTAAGCCCAAAGGTCGGCCGTGGCTCAATGACACCACCAAAGCCCTAAGAAGGGAGTGCAGAAAATCAGAAAGGAGGTGGAAATGTGACAAGCTTCAAATTTCCTTCGAAATTCTGAGAAACAATCTTCTCAAATACCAGGAAGCAGTAAAGTCTGTTAGAGCACAATACTTCTCCGACCTTATTTCCAAAAACTCTCATAACTCCAAGGTCCTATTTAGAACAATTACCTCTGTCAAATGTCCCACCCCCAGTACCAGCTTAGTTGGGTCCCCTGCTAAGTGCGAAGAATTCGCTAAATTTTTCACCAACAAAGTTGAGAACATTAGAATGAACATTTCCCCTCCCACCCGTGACCGAGCTGTCTCACTAGTCTGTTCATCTAAATTGGACTGCTTCCAACCCGTCACTCTATCCTCCCTTGCAAAGCTTGTCTCCGCTATGAAACCTGCAACCTGCCCCCTTGATCCTGCCCCCACTGCCCTTCTGAAGGATGTCATTGCAATAGCCATCCCAGCATCCTCTCTATTATCAACAGTTCTCTGGCCACTGGCACTGTTCCAACCAGTTTCAAGCACGCGGTGGTCCAGCCCCTACTGAAAAAACCTAACCTAGACCCCACCTTGCCTAGCAACTACAGACCCATTTCCAAACTGCCATTCCTGTCAAAAGTCCTTGAAACGGCAATTCTAAACCAATTAGTGCCCTACCTGCACCAATACATCATCCTGGAAAGTTTCCAGTCAGGTTTCAGAGCCCACCACAGCACAGAGTCTGCCTTGTTGAAGGTACACAACGACCTGCTTCTCGCCATCGACACCGGCGACTGTGCAATCCTGCTCCTTCTCGACCTCAGCGCAGCGTTCGATACAGTGGACCACACCATCCTTATTGACCGTCTCCGGTACGCGGTTGGCATTGATGGCACTGCCCTGAGCTGGTTCGCTTCGTACCTCAAAGATAGGAGTTTCGCCATCAACATAGGCAGTTATTCCTCTGCTCCAGCAAGCCTCTGCTGCTGAGTACCACAAGGCTCCATCCTAGGCCCCATTCTCTTCTTTCTATACATGCTCCCCCTTGGCCAAATCATTCAAAGGCACGGCATTTCTTTCCACTGCTATGCCGATGACACTCAGCTTTACCTCCCCCTGAAACCCAACAACCGGTCAAATTTAAACAGCCTCTTACACTGCCTTGAGGACATAAAATGTTGGATGGCACAGAACTTCCTCCAATTAAATGAGAGCAAGTCTGAGGTCATCCTATTCCCCCCCCCCCCCCCCCCCCCCCCGACTCCATCAAATCGATAACAGGCAGTCTTGGAAGTCTATCCTGCCTAGTCAAACCGCATGTCAAAAACCTCGGCATGATATTTGACTCTGCATTAAAATTTGATAAGCAAGTCAACGCTGTGGTAAAAGCCAGCTTCTTCCAACTTCGAACCATAGCTAAAATCGAACCTTTCCTCCAATTCGACGACACAGAAAAAATCATTCACGCTTTCATTTCCTCCCGCCTAGACTACTGCAACTCCCTATACACTCGGATCAGCCAATCTTCCCTGTCCCGCCTGCAACTGGTCCAAAACGCTGCAGCGAGACTCCTGACGGGTACCCGTAAAAGGGACCACATCACCCCGATTCTGGCCTCTCTCCACTGGCTCCCTGTACGGTACAGAATCAACTTCAAGCTCCTCCTATTCACGTATAAAGCCCTAAATGGACACCCCCCCCCCCCCCCCCCACATCAAAAACCTTCTAACCCCCCTCTCTAACTCCAGGTCCCTCAGGTCGGCCGACTTG
This sequence comes from Rhinoraja longicauda, assembly GCF_053455715.1. Taxonomy (NCBI): domain Eukaryota; kingdom Metazoa; phylum Chordata; class Chondrichthyes; order Rajiformes; family Arhynchobatidae; genus Rhinoraja; species Rhinoraja longicauda. The sequence continues at coordinate 41,905 of NW_027602237.1, read as the reverse complement.
GGGCTACTCACTATCCCGCGGTCTAGGCTTAAGCTCAGGGGTGACCGCGCTTTCGCGGTTGCAGCTCCTAGACTGTGGAACAGCATCCCTCTCCCCATCAGAACTGCCCCCTCCATAGACTCCTTTAAGTCCAGGCTCAAACCCTATTTCTACTCCCTAGCGTTTGAGGCTCATTGAGGAGGCGCTGTGAACTGTTTGCGTGCTACTGTATGTTTCATTTTTTTCCTTAGTACCTAATCAGATGTACAGCACTTTGGTCAACGTGGGTTGTTTTTAAATGTGCTATACAAATAAAATTGACTTGAGTTGACTTGACTTTCTTGGGTATAAATGTGATAACGTGCGGATTATATTTCGGATTTTCCCCACGTTAAATATCCTCCGACATCCAGCACATCGGCCGCCCAGTGAACAAAGCGTATCCCGCCACATGAAACGTCGTGGATCGAGATACAGGTCAATAATAAGCCCGTGTCCTCCCATAATTTTTGCAATAAGTATTGCTCCTCCAATAAGGAGTTACAATTCAGAAGTTCACAAGTTATAGGAGTAGAATTGGGCCATTCGGTCCATCGAGTCTATTCCGCCATGGAATCATGACTGATCTTGCTTCCTGATGCCATTTTTCTGCCTTCTCCCCATAACCTCTGACACTCGTTCTAATCATGTGTTTGTCTATTTCTACCTTAAAAATATCTATTGACTTGGCCTCCACAGCTGTCTGTGTGGAATTGCGTGGAAATGTTTGTTCAAATGTCCATGACTAATGCCAGTGTTCCATCACTCCGTGAATACGCTGGAGGATTGGCGCGAGTATTAATGAGCATTAGAGTCGTGCTCCTTGCTCCATCGTGTTAGCACAGTGAGCTGCAGAGATCATCCAGAATGGGGAGGGCTCCGATTCTATACGTGAAGGACATCGCCTATCCAATTCTGGCGGCATTTGGAATCCCTGGTAAGTCCGGGCACATCGTTCAACGTGTTTCTGCGGTACCTCAACGTTCGGTGTTGCGATGTAGAAACAAAGAACTGCAGACGCCGGTTTACAATAAAAAGGACATATTGTGCGGGAGTAACGCAGCGGGTCAGGAGCTGCTCCGGAACACATGGATCTCCACAGATGCTGTTGACCCGCTGAGTTACTCCAGCACTTTATTTTATTTTATTTTAATCCAGCATCTCCAGTACCTTGTTTCCACATTTCACTGCTCCACTGTGAAGTTTCTTCAAGCGATGCGACATTGAAGAAGTTATCCTCCTATCTCTGACTGCAGTTCCGTGAGACTCTCTCACTGCTCCCCGTCTGTGATTGTTGCTGCGTTCCCGCTCCTGTACAGTAAGCGCCCCAATTTGAATCGTCACCTTTCCATGTTCTCCCGAGATGCTGCCTGGCCCGCCGTGTTACTCCAGCACTTTGTGATTCTGTGACTTTGTGACTTTGTGATCAGTATTCCGATATCATCTTTGTCAGCTCATTCCGCTCTCTGTTGCCACTTGCATTCGCAGTCTCACTGCCTCCTTAGCTCTGTGTCTTTTCGCCTTCGCTTTGCCTTCCTTACAGGAACCTCCACGTTCTCAACTCCGCTTGTAGGGAAAATTGGATTAAGTCTCTTAATCTCATTTATTCTGTGCAAAATGTCCTCGCCCGTATCCCGCGAATTTCTCCTGCTTCTGCAAAGAAACTTTGACTGAAGCTCCTGACCCCTCGCGTTTTGCGGCTCTGGCAACGGACTGACCTCCGGTGCGGGAGTTTAATCCGATTGATCCCTGTGCCTAATACAACCCCGTCCTGGCAATGTAAAGAACCTTACGCTTGATTCCGATAGATATTTGGTAATAAGCGCAGTCAGCATATCCAATACCCACGCAAGTGGTGTTAATGGCAGCATCCGCGCTGCGAAAACAGTAAGGTCTATTCCATGGAGTAACTTCTGAGCTCCCAATGTCATGACTCTTTAAGAACCACTGACTCCCAGGAACCGAAGGGCAGAAGTCGAAAAGCCCAATGTAATAGAATACAGAACATACATCAAAGAACACACAACAAACAGTACATCAGAGGAACAGGACCTTCGGCCTACAATGTCCATGCCGACGTGATGCAAAGTTAAACTAATCTCATACACCAGATCCATGTCCCCATACTCCCTGCCCATATTCCCATGTGTCAAAATGAAAACTTCCCCAAATTGACTTTTAATCCGCCTCCACCGCCATTCCTGGCAGCGCATTCAGCGCCACCCTCAATGCTCATAACGTTTTAGAGAGTGGTAAAGTTTAATCCACATTTACATGGAAAATTTTCATTTGCACGGAGATTAATGGGTGCTTGGAAGACGCTGCCAGGGTAGATGGTGGAGGCCGATGCCATAGTGGTCTTTAGGAAGCTTCTGGGTAGATATATATACTGTATATGTGAAGAGAATGGAGAGGCTTGTGTCATGTGCCGCGGATACCTATGCTGTGATGTTCTATGTTCATGCAGCTGTCTGCATTGTTTCCTCTCCAACTAAGCCTCTTTCCCCACTGTTACACCTGGCAGTACATTAATTAGTTAATTCCCTCCACTTTGTTCTTCCCCCAGCGAACGTGCTGACGGCTGCGATCCTGTGCCGGGGTAAGTGCGGTCTCACCAAAGGAATCACCCGTTACATGGTGGCGATGGCAATGTCCGACCTGCTGGTGGTCATCTTCTACGTACTGCTCAGGGAAATCTACCTTTACCACAACCCTTATTCCTTCCTCTCCCTCAGCACAGTGTGCTCTTCATACGTACACTTGCGGATCGCCACCCTGGACTTCTCCACCTGGTTAACCGTGTCCTTCACTTTTGACCGTTTTGTCAGCATTTGCTGCCCGAAGCTGAGACTCACGTATTGCACGGGTAAGACGGCCGCCGTGGTCATTGTGTCCTTGTGCGCGCTGAGCTGTTTAAAGTACATCCCCTTTCACTTCATGTACGAGCCACGTTTCACCATGGACAATGTGAACTGGGGTTGCCGGCCCAAAGCCGTGTACTTCACTTCCATCGGCTGGGAAGCTTTCACCTGGCTATGTAGCGTCTCCCTCTCCTTACTCCCCTTTGGTCTTATCATACTTCTGAACGGGCTGACGGTCAGGAACATCGTAGCAGCCAGCAGAGTCCGCCGGCGCCTGAAGTCAGTGGAGGCCAAGGACAGCGAGACGGATAATCGGCGCAATGCCATCGTTTTACTCTTCACCGTGTCCGGCACCTCCATATTACTCTCGGCGACGGCTACGGTGACTTTGATCTGCACTCGGGTCACCGTCAATTTCGTTGGCGCGGGTCTCACGAGCCCCTCGCACATCGCCAACGAAGTAGGAATCTTACTTATTCGGGCCAGCTGCTGCGCGAACACTTGTATCTATGCAATGACCCAACGCAAGTTTAGAGAGCAGCTGAAGAACGGGATTAAGATTCTAACCCGTGTCATTATTAACCCCATGAAACAGGCGAAGCAGTGAGCCGTGAGTTGGAATTTAATGTTGACGCCTCTGATTTCTCTATTTCGCTCACCGAACTTCACCATTCAGTGGAAGCCCCGGATCCGACACATTACGTTTCAATTCCCTCTACAGATGTTGCCCGCCTCGTTCAGTTCGTTCAGCACGTTGTGTTTTGCTCAAGACTCAATCGCTCCTTGTGTATCGATTATATGACCCATTTCCGTTTGGAGCGGTTTAGTTGAACAGGAGACTGCATAACTTATACCCGGGAATATGGATAAAACATGTGCCACCGCATCACGGTTAACCACTTGGTCTTCTGTAGAACATTAACGAAGCGCTGGGGGAACTCAGCGGACCGAACAGCATGTGCCTATTATGAGAGACAAAGACAGGGTTGGCTGGATAGAGAATGGACACAAAGTGCTGGAGTAACGCAGCGGGACAGGCAGCATCTCTAGAAAGAAGGAATGGGTGACGTTTCGCGTCGAGACCCTTCTTCAGACTGTACTCCAGCTTATTGCTTTAAACCAGCGTCTGCAGTTCTATCCGGCACATTATGTCAACGCATTCCTTCTCCAGAAATGCTGTCTGTCTCGGTGAATTACTGGAGCATTTTGTGTCTATCTTCCATTTAAACCAGCATCCGCAGTTTGTTCCTACACAAGGACTAGAGGATATCGCTTTAAAGTGAGGGGGGACATTTTAAAGCAGATCTGCGGAGCAGGTTTTTTACACAGATGGTGGTGGTTGGCTGGAACGCGCTGGCAGGGGTAGTGATGGAGGCATAAATGAAACGACCATTTAGAAGTCTTTTGGATCGGCACATGGATGTGCAGGGAGCGAAGGGATGTCAGCCAAATTGAATCCCACCGCTCCTCTCGACACCCGACTGTTTGCCCGCCGCACATGGCCGCGTTTCTTTCTCTTTTCCGACTACATGCGTATCCAAATAGCTGTGATGGCCAAAGCAGTCTTTCGAATTAAGTTAATGCAGTTTACCATAAAGGTTGAGCAAAACACAAAGTATTGGAATAACTCAGCGGGCCAAGCAGAATCTGTGGAGCGAAATGATCCGGGAATTAAAGTAGTACTTTAAAACCAACTTAAAAATACCGAATCGAAACCCCTTCTATCCATTTTAGAATTGTATTCCGTATTCGATTGCTGCCTGGTGGTAAAAACACAATGACATAAATGGTAAAGTTAAAGAGAAACATGACTTCCTACAGCTGATCAGGACGGGGTGGGGGTGGGGGGGGGTGAACCATTGGTTCAAGCGTGGAACAGCGGGCGGGATATTATCACCCTCTTGATTTCGCCAAACGCAAAGTGCTGTACTAACTAGCGGGTCAGGGAGCATCTGCAGGGGCAATGAATAGGCGACATTTCCGTTTCAGATCCATCTTCCGTCTCTTTATTCGACCAGCTCGTCCAAAGGAAGAACACAATAAAACGAATTTACATTTTAATTAAATGATATTTTCTTTAGCCTGAAAAGGATTAATTTGATTTGTTTTCTTGTTGTTCAGAGCACCTGCTTGGTCAAACATGGGAGAATGGTTCAAAGGAAGGGGGGGGGGGGGGGGGAGAGGGGGATATGATGATTGTGGAGGTTTGTGTTTTGTGACTGGAAGTCTGTGACGTGCGGGTTACAGCAGGGATCGGCGCTGAGATTGTTGTTTGAGATTTCCATTGATAAACTAAATACGAATGTAGGAGGCATGATTAGCTAAGTCGTGATGGCAAGGACACTGAGACGGAGAATCGGCGTAATTCTGTTGTCTTGCACTTCACGGTGTCGGGAACCTCCATATTACTGTGTTGGTGCGGTTGGGAATGCTTCCAAGATTGCGCCCAACACAGGCGACTATTTGCGTGCCAGCCACAGAAGCAGATATACAAACACACATTACAATCGCTCCACACTCTTAAATCGATGTAAATGAACTGATTGCAATCATGTCTTGTCTTTCTGCTGACTGGTTAGCATGCAACAAAAAGCTTTTCACTGTACCTGCTGTATATATGCTGTATATGACAATAAATTAAACTGAAACTGACTTTTGCCAGTCAAGTCAACTTTTGCTTTTAATACGCTCAAGTATACCACATACACCACAACCAGAGAGCAGTGCTGAACTACGACCTACCTCTTTGGTGACCCTCGGACTATGCTTGGTCGGACATTGCTGGCTTTACCTTGCACCAAATGTTATTCCCTTATCGTGTTTCTAAACTCTGTAAATGGCTCGATTGTTATCATGTGTTGTCTTTCTGCTAACTTGCGAACATGTATTGTATTTCTACATGCAACAAAAGCTTTTCACTGTTCACTGACAAGAAACTAAACTGAAGTGCGGTGAGGCACAGGTACAATGGAAAATATTGCTTCTGAAGGGTCTCGAACCGAAACGTCACCCATTCTTTCTATCGAGAGTTGCTGCCTGTCCCAAAGAGTTACTCTAACATTTTGTGCCTACAATGGAACGTCCATTCATCTTCCTCAGCGTCGGGATCAGGGTGAGGGGAATTGGGTACCAAGGGACCTGTATTCCACAAAATAATCCAAATACGGTACGAGACCATCACCACTGACCACCGTATCCTGCCAAGCTCTCAATGAACCAACCACCTTGCACAGCCATGGTCTAGGTGACGTGGAATAACTCATATTTTATGATATTTGTATTTGATGTATTCTTGCTTTGAATATGCCAGCAAAGCTGCAGCAAGCAGGTATTTCACTCGTTCCACTACTGTTGCAAATGACAATTAAACACTCTTGAATCTTACCCAATGTCCTGACCATCGGTCATCATTATTAACCATATTGTTATTCACTTTGTGCAAACTGACAGCAACAATGACTTTATCAGCTGCAAGGGTAAACTTCTTACGGATTGAAGAGAGCTATATAAAACTGACATTAAAAGTTTAAATCTAAGTGCAAACTCTGATCAAATCTCAGGCGCGACTCAAATTTTTACACGCGAATGCTGATCTAATATGGGAACACAAGCTCAATCATTTCACCAACTGAGATAAGGAACTCAGTCAGGACAGAGAACGAGACACCAAATAATTAAACAACCTGAAAAGCCCAGAGATGCTCCAATGGTTCCAAGAACGGCAGATAGAGTGAGGGCATTCTGAGTGCAGTCATGTCCTGGCAATTTTCATTGCATGTGGTCTAACTGTGGCACTGAGTGATGGTTACAAAGAAGACACAATAAACTGTGTTGAATAGTTTGAAAAGTGAAGGGCGTGGATAGAGTGGATGTGAAGAGGTTGTTTCCACTAGTGGGAGAGCCTTGGACCAGAGGCCACAGCCTCAGTATAAAAGAACACACCTGTGGTGGTGATTCTGTGGAATTCATTGCCACCAACGGCTGTGGAGGTCATCAGTGCATATTTTTAAGGAGGAGATTGACAGATTCTTTATTAGTAAGGGTGCCAGGGGTTATGGTGAGAAGGCAGGAGAATGGGGTTGAGAGGGCAAGATCGATTAGCCATGATTGAATGGCGGAGTAAACGTGATGGCCTAATTCTGCTCCTAGAACATATGAAGCAGCAGATGCTGGAATCTTAAGCAAGAAACAAAGTGCTGGAGGAACTCAGCGGATCATCCGACATGCACGGCAGGATTGGACAGATGATGTTTTGGGTCGGGAACGAACCCGAAATGCTTCCTGTCCATTCCCTCCACACATGCTGCCTGACCCGCTGAGTTGCTGCTCGAAGGTATTTATTCACAAAATGCTGGAGTAACTCAGCAGGTCAGGCAGCATCTCAGGAGAGTAGGAATGGGTGACGTTTCGGGTCGAGACCCTTCTTCAGACTGCAGAGTTGCTGCAGTACTTCCTTTCTTCACGGTTAACAATATCGGCTCAAGTTGTGGAGAGAGGGACAGGATTGAAAGCTCCATCACATGACTGAGAAGCGACCCAACATCCAACTAGACTCGATTTTTATAGTAAACTTTAGAAAATGTTAATACCAATCAAAACAAACCTGCTGAGTTGACGAAAGTATAAAACACAGTTTAAGTGCCACCACCTTTTCCCTTGACAGAAATCTTTCACAGCCACTGTGTATTTCCAACATTTCCTATTTGTTTCCTGGATATTCCCAGGTCTCTGTGTCTCCGCAGTAGCCTCAGGGAAGACAAGAGGTTGTACATAGTCAGACTGACCAGCGAACACATAGGTCTTGTTCCCAGCCTGCAAGGAATCAGCCGATCTCAGGCAGTGCTCCCACAGAGAAGACAGAGCTGTGCTCAGCTATTCAATCCTGGCTCCTGTTTGATGCTTAAAATTCCTACTGAATGGATGTCATGATCCCACGTAATGTCAGAAGCCAATCCAGGTTCCGTTGAAGAAAACCATTAAAATCATTTCCAGGAAAAAAATGTTGAAATTCATTGAACGCGACAGTCCGCAAACTAGTTCAGCTTCAAAGCTCATTCAGAGGCCGACCGACAGTTCGGTGTATGGCAATCTTCATTGGATGCATCTATACATACACACAGGGCCAACACACACACGTGCACACACACACACATCTGCACGCGCACACACGTTCACTCACACACGTACATACATGTACACACAAATGCATAACGCACACAGGGCCGACCGACAGTTCACTATCAAAGGTGATCGGTGTATGGCAGCGTTCATTGGATACATCTGTATACACACGTAACATACACACACACATACATACATGTACACGCACATGGAAAATGCACGCAGGGCTGACTATATATACATATGGGCACACACGCAGTCACACACGTATGTTGGATGCACCCGTACACACACACGTGACACACACAGGACTGGCAGTTCACTATCAATGGTGATCGATATATGGCAGTGTTCATTGGGTGCACCTGTGCACACACACACACACACACACTCAGCCACACAAGCGTAACACACACGGGGGTATGAAGAGAAAGCAACTTCAGATCCTGACTCCTGGGATCGCGGTGAATCACTGTGACTGTAAGCGGCTCTCCCTGTCTATCAGTCAGTCAGATCTGAAATCAGTTCTTACGCACATCTTCAACTTGCCTCGGTGGCTGGAGACGACGATTCTTGCTCTGTTGCACCAGTCACTGAAAACAAAGGAACACAACTAGTGAGTGGCGTTGGAGGGGGCACAGCCGAGAGGGAAACAGACAGTAATAAATTATTGGGGGACGCACACAGTAATGTGTCCAGAGTGCACATGGTGCAAAACGGTAAAACAATATTTGAGGAAACATTCAGTAATAAATCATGATAGAGGGCTCGGCAAGTCCCACTGAGTTACTCCAGCATTTTGTGTCTATCTTTGGTCAATAAGTATCAGAGGGCCTGTCTATCAGTGGAAAGGTAATCTTCTGATAGATAAAATGGTGAGAGGGGCAAAGTTTCAAGGAGATGTGCGAGGCAAGTTGTTTTTCTCATCGTCACTTTACACAGAAGGTACTGAGTGCCTGGACTATGCAAGGGTGGTGAATCTGTGGAATTCTTGGCCACAGAAGGCTGTGGAGGCAAAGCAGTGAATATATTTAAGGCAGAGATAGATAGATTCTTGATTAGTGCGGGTGTCAGAGGTTATGGGAGATTTCAAAATGCAGGTAGACTGTGAAAGTCAGGTTGGTACTGGACCCTAAGAAAGGGAGTTTGTAGTGTGCCTCCGAGAAGGATTCTTAGAGCAGCTTGAACTGGAGCCTACCAGGGAGAAGGCAATTCTGGATTTAGTGTTGTGTAATGTACCGGATTTCATAAGGTAACTCAAGATAAAGGAACCATTAGGAGGTAGTGACCATAGTCTGCAATTTGAGAGGGTAAAATCAGAAGTGTCAGTGTTGCAGTTGAACAAAGGGGACATTGAAGGCATGAGGGAGGAGCTGGCCAAAGTTGACTGGAAAGGGTCCCTAGCAGGGATGACGGTGGAACAGCAATGGCAGGAATTTCTGGGAATAATCCAGAAGATGCAGGATCATTTCATTCCAAAGAGGAAGAAAGATTCCAAGGGGAGTAAGAGGCAACCGGGTCTGACAAGGGAAGTCAAGGACAGTATAAAAATAAAAGAGAAGACTTATAACACAGCAAAGATGAGTGGGAAGCCAGAGGATTGGGTAACTTTTAAAGAACAGAAGGTAACTAAAAAGGCAATATTGGGAGAAAAGATAAAGTACGAAGGTAAGCTGGCCAAGAATATAAAGGAGGATAGTAAAAGCATCTTTAGGTATGTGAAGAGGAAGAGATTAGTGAAGACAAATGTGGGTCCCTTAAAGACAGAAACAGGTGAATTTATTATGGGGAGCAAGAAAATGGCAGACGAGTTGAAAAGGCACGTTGGTTCTTTATTCACTAAGAAAGACACAAATAATCTCCCAGAAGTACTAGGGTACAGAGGATCGAGGGTGACGGAGAAACTGAAGGAAATTCACATTCAGTCAGGAAATTGTGTTAGGAAGACTGATGGGACTGAAGGCTGATAAATCCCCAGGGTCTGGTCTGCATCCCAGGGTAGTCAGGGAGGTGGCTCTAGAAATTGTGGATGCATTGGTGATCATTTTACAATGTTCTATTGATTCTGGATCAGTTCCTGTGGATTGGAAGGTAGCTAATGTTATCCCACTTTTTAATAAAGGATAGAGAGAGAAAACAGGGGATTATAGACCAGTTAGCCTGACATCGGTGGTGGGGAAGTTGCTGGAGTCAATTATTAAATATGTGATAACGGTGCATTTGTAGAGCAGTAACAGTCAACATGGTCCAAGTCAGCATGGATTTATGAAGGGGAATTCTTGTTTGACTAATCTTCTGGAATTGTTTGAGGATGTAACAAGTAAAATGGATAAAGGAGAGCCAGTGAATGTAGTGTATCTGGACTTTCAGAAAGCCTTTGATAAGGTTCCACACAAGAGATTAGTGGGCAAAATTATAGCAGATGGTATTGGGGGTAGGATATTGACATGGATTGAAAATTGGTTGGTAGACAGGAAACAAAGGGTAGGAATTAATGGGTCCTTTTCAGAATGGCAGGCAGCGACTAGTGGGGTGCCGCAAGGCTTGGTCCTGTGACCGCAGCTATTTACGATAAATATTAATGATTTAGATGAAGGAATTAAAAGTAACATAAGCAAATTTACAGATGACACAAAGCTGGGTGGCAGAGTGAACTGTGAAGAGGCTATGAGGATGCAGGGTGACTTGGGTAGGTTGGGTGAGTGAGCAATGTATGGCAGATGCAGTATAATGTGGATAAATGTGAGGTTATCCACTTTGGTGGCAAGGACAAGGCAGATTATAATCTGAATGGTACCAGATTAGGAAAAGGGGAAGTGAAACGAGATGTGTGTGTCCTTGTACATCAGTCACTGAAAGTAAGCATGCAGGTACAGCAAGAGGATTTGAGTAGAGGAGCAAAGAGGTCCTTCTGCAGTTGTACAGGGCCCTGGTGAGGCCATACCTGGATATTGTGTGCAGTTATGTTCTCCAAATTTGAGGAAGGACATTCTTGCTATTGAGGGAGAGCAGCGTAGGTTCACGAGGTTAATTCCCAGGATGGCGGGACTGGCATATGACGCAAGAATGGAACAAATGGGCTTGTATTCACAGGAATTTAGGATCAGAGCAGATCTTATAGAAACATATAAGATTATTAAGTCAAGTCAATTTTATTTGTATAGCACATTTAAAAACAACCCACGTTGACCAAAGTGCTGCACATCTGATTAGGAAAAAAGAAAAGAAACATACAGTGGCGGGCAGCCAAGACATTGGACAAGCTAGATGCTCCCGATGTTGGGGGAGTCCAGAAACAGGGGCCACAATTTTAGAATGAGAGCTAGGCCATTTAGAACTGAGATGAGGGAAAAACTTCTTCGCCCAGAGTTGTGAATTTGTGGAATTCTCTGCATCAGAAGGCAGTAGAGGCCGATTCACTGGATGCATTCAAAAGAGAGTCAGATAGGGCTCTTAGGGCTAGCGGAATCAAGGGATATGGGGAGAAGGCAGGAACGGGGGAGATTGTGGATGATCAACCATGATCACATTGAATGGCGGTGCGTACAGGCTCAAAGGGCCGAATGGTCTGCTCTTGCACTAATTGTCTATGTTTCTCTGTTATGGGGAGAAGGCAGGAGAATGGGGTGAGGGAGAGATGAATCAGCCATGATTGAATGGCGGAGTAGACTTGATGGGACAAATTGCCTAATCCTACTCCTGTCACTTATGATCTTATGAACTATATGTGGCGGTAGAGGTAGATGTGATAATGGAGTTTACGAGGCAGTAGATAGGCACATGGGTATGCAAGGAATGGGGAGATATGGATGATATGCAGGTAGATAAGCGATGGTCTTGGCATCATGTTCATTATGTGCTGAAGGGCCTGTCCTTGTGCTGTGCTGCTCCATGTTTTGTGTGTCGTTGCTTCACTCTCTCTGAGACTGCGTCGCTACAAACCATTGGTTTCGGTGACTTGCACCTGGCCACCTCTGGCCCAGATGTCGGTGACGGCCGTCATGACCGCCAGGCACCTGCCAAAGTCTTCGGCCGGACACCGGGCGGCGAGGGAGGAGAGTTTGCGAGCTACCTTGAGGGCCTGGCGGTATCGCTCCTGCTGCACCTTGGCCCGCTCCCTCGGCGACGCGGGCGGGAGCTGACCGGCGAGGAAGTGCTCCTGCGTCCAGCGAGCGGCGCAGAGCGAGGGCTCAAAGAGGTCGGAGCCCAGCAGCCGCCGGAGAGCCAGGACGTGCCGGCAGGGGAGCCTCATGGAGGTGCGGAAGGCACACTGGCAGCTGGCCTGGTCCGTCACCAGGGCCCGGCGCCGGCACACGGGCCAGGCCCTCTCGGCCTCCACGCTGAGAAAGGAGACCGACTCCGCTTCCTGCAGCTCCGTCCGCACCCGGCGGAAGGCGAAGTCGGTGAGCAGCGCCCGGTAGGAAGACTCCGCGGAGTTGTCCTCTGGCCCTGCGGGGGGCTCACTCTGCAACACCCGCTGGTCGCACTCGGCCCGCACCGTGTCCACGGCCTTCAGGAGGTCCCGGGTGAAGGAGGTCACGTTGGAGAAGTCCTCGACCGCGGCCGCCAGCCTCTGGCTCATCACCTGCACCCGCTGGAGGGTGCTGGTGAGGTAGCTCTCGTTCTCGTGCTTGAAGCCCTCCACCCACTGGCGGCGGGACCCGTGCCACGTGTTGTGGAAGTAGTCGACGGCGCTCTCCGCGTTGGAGTCCAGCAGCTGGCGGTACAGCAGGTCGTAGTCCTCAGTTGACGTGGCGTAACACATACTGTGCAGGATCTGCAGCAGCTGGCTCCTGGCGGGAAGAAAGGGAAGAGGAGACAAGGTGAGGTACCTCCCGGTGCAGCAAGGTGGCGTAGCGGTAGAGTTGCTGCCTTACAGTGCCAGTCCCAGGATCCATCCTGTCTACAGGCATTGTCTGTGTGGAGTTTGTACGCTCTCCCTGTGACCATGTGGGTTTCCTCCGGGTTCTCCGGTTTCCTCCCAAGTTCCAAAGACGTGCAGGTTTGTACGTTAATTGGCCTCTGTAAATTATCCCGTGTGTCGCCCAGAACTAGTGTGAACCAAAGATACTAGAGGAACAAGATGGACCACTCCGTTGAATTCGCCTATACTGAAGTGTAGTGTGTAAAGGAGCGGGACGTCCGCCATTTTAGTAAGCAAACCCCGCCGTTCGTTCTGCCTCTCGCAGTGTAATCAGTGTTTTGGGGGAACAGTATGTGTGATGATACCATTAAAATGCAGAAAATAACATCTATCAATTCATACATTTTTGTTATTTTTTCTTTTTAAATGTTTCTGCAATTTTCTGCCCACTAAAATGGTGCCATGTCCTTCTACGCTTTTTAACGTCGAGTGGTCTATCTTGTTCCTCTAGTATCTTTGGTGTGAACGGGTGATTAATGGTCGGGCTGGACTCAGTGGGGCAAAGGGCCCGTTTCCAATCTGTATTTCAGAAAATAAACCAAACTCTCACCTCAACAGTCCCCACCGGCTACAAGAAAAACTCCACCATTTCTTTCCCTACGAAAAATAAAGTGACCTCCTCAATGACTACTGAACAGTGGAGTCAAACAGCACGGAAATAGGCCACTCGGCCCAACTCGTCCTTGCTGACCAACATGCCCCATCTAATGCTGACCAAGATGCCCCATCTAATGCTGACCAAGATGCCCCATCTAATGCTGACCAAGATGCCCCATCTAATGCTGACCAGATACCCCATCTACAGAAAGGGGAGAGGAGGGGGCAAAAGGGGAAGGAGCAGGCAAAGGGGGAGAAGAGGGTGGAAAGGAGGGAGAGTGGGGCAGGGGTAGACTGGATTGTGCAGACCATGTTGAGGAATGAGTCGCACCCTTATCTGACCCACGCCGTGACAGGAGGAGGAATATTTGGGATAACCCAACCTCCCCCTCCCCCGCCCACTCCGGTCCCACGACGGAATCACGATGCCAGAGCTTATTGTTGCCCGATGGTGGAGGAGAGGGGAAAGGAGGAGAGCAGAGGGAAGGAGAGGAGGCGGGAGGAGGAGAGTAGGGGGAAGAGTGGAGGACGGGGAAGGAGGAGAGGAAGGGTGAAGGAGGAGAGGAGTGGGTGAAGGAGGGGAGGAGTGGGTGAAGGAGGGGTGGAGTGGGTGAGGAGGAGGAGGAAGAAACAGGAGTAGGGGAAAGGAGAGAAGGGGCGGAGGAGAAGGAGAGAAGGGGCGGAGGAGAAGGAGAGAAGGGGCGGAGGAGAAGGAGAGAAGGGGCGGAGGAGAAGGAGAGAAGGGGCGGAGGAGAAGGAGAGAAGGGGCGGAGGAGAAGAGGGAGATGGAGGAAGGAGGGGGAGAAAGAAAGAAGGGAAGGAGGAGCGGGTAAGAAAGAAGGAAAGAAGAAAGAGAGAGAGGGCAGAGAGTGGAGGAGATGGGACATGGGGAGACTGGATTGTGCAGAGGGACGAGAGTCACAACTTTAACAAACCAACACAATCTGACAGGAGGAGGAATATTTGGGCTCCCCACCCACCCGCCCGCTCCGCTCCGGCCCCACGAGGGAATGGCGGTGCCAGTGCTTACTGTTGCCCGGCGGTCACGTGCAGCTTCTCGGCGGTCACGTGGTCCTGGAAGACGCTCAGGGTGTGGGCGAGGCAGGCCAGCGGCTTGCAGTGGGGCAGCACGTCGGTCACCAGCTCCCCGTCGCATGCCTTGCCGCCGACCACCACCGCCCGCGTTCCCTCCGCCGCCGGGTTCTTCTGCCTGAAGATGCGCAGAAGCTGCCGGACGGTCTCGCGCTCCTCGCTCTGCAGGAACCACAGGCACGCCAGCTCGCTCTCCCCGTTGCCATCGATGGCCAGCAGCAGGTAGGTGGGCAGCCACAGGCCCGCCCAGCTGTAGGTGGCACCCACCAGCAGCACCTCGGGGAACCTATCGAAGGTCTGCTTCATGCGGCCGTCCTGGTAGTAGATGGCCTGCAACACGTTGGCCTTGTTCACCACCACCACCACCGTGCCGTCTGCAAGCAAACGCAGACAAGAGTCAGAGAAACACAGAAAATATGTGCAGGAGGCCATTTGGCCCTTCGAACCAGCACCGCTATTCACTGTGATCATGGCTGATCATCCACAATCAGTAACCGGTGCCTGCCTTCTCCCCATATCCCTTGATACCACTAGCGCCTAGAGCTCTATCTAACTCTCTTTTAAATTCATCCAGTGAATTGGCCTCCACTGCCCTCTGTGGCAGAGAATTCCACAAATTCATAACTCTCTGGGTGAAAAAGTGTCTTCTCACCTCGCCTCCCCTTTATTCTTACACTGTGTCCCCTGGTTCTGGACTCCCCCAACATTGGGAACATTTTTCCTGCATCTAGCTTGTTCAGTCCTTTTATAATCTTATACATCTCTTTAAGATCCCCTCTCATCCTTCTAAACTCCAGTGAATACATCCCCAGTCTTTCCTCATATGACAAGAACAGGCAGAACAAGGGACTGACCCGCTCTCACCCTGGCCACAAACTCTTTGAAGTAGAAACACAGAAAATAGGTGCAGGAGTAGTCCATTCGGCCCTTCGAGCCAGTACCGCCATTCAATATGATCAAGGCTGATCATCCAGAATCAGTACCCTGTTCTGGCTTTCTCCCCATATCCCTTGATTCCATCAGCCCTAAGACCTACAGTGCATTCAGAAAGTATTCAGACCCCTTCACTTTTTCCACATTTTGTTACATTACAGCCTTATTTTAAAATTGATTAAATTCTTTTTTTTAATCATCAATCTACACTCAATACCCCAGAATGAAGAAGCGAAAACAGGTGTTTAGAAATTTTTGCAAATTAATTTAAAAGAAATAGCTGAAATATCACATTTACATAAGTATTCAAACCTTTGCTATGACGCTCAAAATTGAGCTTAGGTTCATTTTGTTTCCATTGATTATCCTTGAGATGTTTCTACAACTTGATTGGAGTCCACCGGTGGTAAATTAAATTGATTGTACATGATTTGGAAAGGCACACACCTGTCTATATAAGGTCCCACAGTTGATAGTGCATGTCAGAGCAAAAACCAAGCCATGAAGAAGAAGGAATTGTCCGTAGATCTCCGAGACAGGATTGTGTCGAGACACAGATATGGGGAAGGGTAGAAAACACTTTCTGCAGCATTGCAGGTCCCAAAGAGCACAGTGGCCTCCATCATTCTTAAATGGAAAAACTTTGGAACCACCAGGACTCTTCATAGAGCTGGCCACTCGGCCAAACTGAGCAATCAAGGGAGAAGGGCCTTGGTCAGGGAGGTGACCAAGAACCCGATGATCACTCTGACAGAGCTCCAGAGTTCCTCTGTGAAGATGGGAGAACCTTCCAGAAGGCCAACTTTCCTGCAGCACTCCACCAGTCAGGCCTTTATGGTTGAGTGGCCAGACGGAAGCCACTCCTCAGTAAAAGGCACATGATGGCCTGCTTGGAGTTTGCCAAAAGGCACCTAAAGGACTCACTGACCATGAGAGATAAGATTCTCTTGTCTGATGAAACCAAGATTGAACTCTTTGGCCTGAATGCCAAACGTCACGTTTGGGGGAAGCCAGGCACTGCTCATCACCTGGCCAATACCATACCTACGGTGAGGCATGGTGGTGGCAGCATCATGTTGTGGGGATGTTTTTCAGCGACAGGAACTGGGACACTAGTCAGGATCGAGGGAAAAATGAACAGAGCAAAGTAAAGAGAGATCCTTGATGAAAACCTGCTCCAGAGCGTTCTGGACCTCAGACTGGGGAGGAGGTTCACCTACCAACAGCACACAGCCAAGACAACGCAGGAGTGGCTTCACGACAAGTCTGTGAATGTCCTTGAGTGGCCCAGCCAGAACCCGGACTTGAACCCGGACATCTCTGGAGGGACCTGAAAATAGCTGTGCATCGACACTCCGCATCCAACCTGACAGAGCTTGAGAGAAGAATGGGAGAAATTACCCAAATACAGGTGTGCCAAGCTTGTAGCGTCATACCCAAGAAGACTTGAGGCTGTAATTACTGCCAAAGGTGCCTCAACAAAGTACTGAGTAAAGGGTCTGAATACATTTGTAAATATGATATCAGTTATTTCTTTTTAATTACTTTGCAAAAATTTCTAAACACCTGTTTTCACTTTTTTATTATGGGGTATTGTGTGTAGATTGATGATAAAAAAATAATGAATCCATTTTAAAATAAGGCTGTAACATAACAAAATGTGGAAAAAGTGAAGGTGTGTGAATACTTTCTGAATGCACTGTATATCTAACTCTCTCATGAAGCCCTCCCCTCTGGGCACATCCTGACACAAAAACAGCCTCTTCCCACGAGTGGTAGGTCTAGTTAACAACCACTCTACACCACTACATTCTGGTCTGTAAGACAAACAATTATGAACTCTCCAAGTGCATTTTAGATATTTACACGTGCAATATTTAGCAAAGCTGCCACTTATTACTCTTGCACTTTTTTTTACATTGTTTAATTATAATGTTTTTTTAATTGTCTGCTGTCTTGTGTTTTTATCACGTGTAGTAAAGCACCAAATCAAATTCCTTGTTTGTGTACAAACTAGGCCGATAAATTGAGTCTGATTCTGAAATGGATTCTGAACAAAGCACTGGTAACGCACAGTGGCAGTGGTGAGGTACGTTTGCCTTCATCGGTCGGTGCATTGAGTACAAGAGTCAGATAGTCAAGATGCAGCTCTATCAAACTCTGGAGAAACAAGGATCTGCAGATGCTGGTTCATGACAAAAGACAAAGTGCGAGAGTAACTCAGCAGGTCAGGCAACATCTCTGGAGTTTCCCCTCGCCCCAGACTCTCGGTCTGAGTAAGAGTCTTGACCTGAAACGTCTCCTATTCTTTTTCTTGAGAGATGCTGTCTGACCCGCTGAGTTACTGCAGCATTTTGTGTCCATCTCCGGTGTAAACAAGCACCTACAGTTCTTTCCCACACATGTCTGGAAAACATGGATACGTGATGTATCAGGTCGGGACCCTTCTTCAACTAATTGTGGCAAGTCGGGGGGGGGGGGGGGGGAGGGGGGGAGGAAGAAAGCTGGAAGAGAGGTGGGGGCAGGACAAAGCCTTGCAAGTGACAGGTGGAGGAAGGAACTGCAGATGCAGCCTGGGTGGGGTTCCAGGAGGGAAGAGTCATCTGAAGAGTGCGTGGCACGATCCAAGAGCGATCCCATGAGAAAGTATTGGGGACACAGCTGTAGAGTTGCTGCCTTACAGCGCTACAGACCCGGGTTCCATCCTGACTGTGGGTGCGGTCTGTACGGAGTTTGTACGTTCATGGGTTTTCTCTGGGTGTTTCGGTTTCCGCCCACACTCCAAAGACTTGCAGGATTGTAGGTTACTTGGTTTCAGTAAGTTGTAAAAAGAAATGGCCCCTTGTGTGTGTAAGTTAGCGGACAGGACCATCGCTGGTCAGCACCAACTCGGTGGGCCAAACGGCCAGTTTCCGCGCTGTATCTCTGAAGTGTAAAAGTCATTGACTATCCCAGGGGAGAGGAGGGAGCGATCTAGTGACAAGACAGTGCACTATCATGAGATGGGGGAAGGAGGATCCACACCCAATCCTCATCCATTTATTTGGAATATTGGGAGCAGTTCTGGCCCCATGTCTAAGGAAGGGTGTGCTGGCGGTGGAGAGGGTCCAGAGGAGGTTTACCAGAATGATACCAGGAATGTCTGGGTTAACATCTGATCAGTGTTTGACGGCACTGGGCCTGTACTCGCTGGAGTTTAGAACGATGAGGAGGGGCCTCGTTGAAACTTACCAGATAGTGAAATGCCAGGGTAGAGTGCATGTGGAAAGGATCTTTCCACCTGTGGGAGAGTCTAGGAATCATGGCTGATCTATCTTTCCCTCTCAACCCCATTTGCCACCCTAACGAATGAAGAACCTGTCAATCTCTGCTTTATAAATAGCCACAGACTTGGCCTCCACAGCCATCTGTGGCAATGATTTCCACAGATTCATCACCCTCTGACTAAAGAAATTCCTTCTCATCTCCTTTCTAAAGGAACGTCCTTTTATTGTGAGGCTGTGCCCTCTGTTCCATCACTCTCCCACTAGTGGAAACATCCTCGCCACATCCACTTTATCCGGGCCTTTCACTATTCGGTAAGTTTCAGTGAGGTCCCCCCTCATCCTTCTAAACTCCAGCGAGTACAGGCCCAGAGCCATCAAATGCTCATCATTAACCCAATAAAGGGGTGATCCGCATTATTCCGGAATGAAGGAAGGATGCAGGATACCCCAGGACAAGAGAGGGAGTGGTGCAAACCTGGAGCAGCCGGTTAGGCCTGGGACAAGCGAGGACACCTTCACCTACCTTGATTCTTGATCAGTACGGGTGTCAGAGGTTATGGGGAGAAGGCAGGAGAATGGGGTTAGGGGAGAGAGAGATAGATCAGCCATGATTGAATGACGGAGTAGACCCGATGGGCCGAATGGCCTAATTCTACTCCTATTCCTTATGACCTTACCCTTGACGGCTGCCAGTGTGGGCACCATCATCTCCAAGTCGGTTTTGTTGGCCTTGAACTCGTCCCATTTCTCCTTGCGTGCGGGGCTATGGGCATCCTCATCAGCGAGCACCTTGCTGGCAACCTCCCCCAGCTGCACCTGGACACCTGCTCCATTACTCCGCAGCGAGACGATGGAAGTGGGGTCCACGCGCAGCGCTGTAACAAAGCGCCTTTGGTGCCGGAGCCTCTCCTCCTCTTCCTGTGGGGTACAAGCAAGATCCTAGGGTCAGTTCATCCGGTTTGGAGGTCAATTGTCCTCTGTAAATTGCCCCGAGCGTGTCGGGAGTGGATGAGAAAGTAGGACAACATAGAACCAGTGCACGTAGGTGGTCGATGATCAGCGTGGACTAGGTAGGCCTATGTTTCCATGCTGTATCTGTAAACTAAGCTCAGATCCCATATTAGAACACAGAACAGCACAGGAATGGGCCCTCCAGCCTACATTATCTGTGCCAAACATGATGCCAAGTTGAACTGATCTCATCTCCCTGTACATGATCCATATCGCTCTATTCCCTGAACTTCCATGTGCCTTTCCCAAAGCCTCTTAAACACCCCTATCGTATCTGCATCCACCACCATCTCTAGCAGTGCATTCCCAGCCCCCACCCCTCTCTGTGTAAAAATCTTGCCTCGCACATTAAACCTCCCCCCTCTCACCATATCACTCTGTCGTCTAGTGTTGGACATTTCCACCCTGGGCACAAGCCTCTGACTGCCGACCTTAACTTTATATACTTCCGTCGAGTCTTCCCTCAACCTCTGACGCTCCAGAAAAAATAACCCAAGTTTATTCAACCTCCCCCTGTAGCTGAAACCCTCTAATCCAGGCAGCATTCTGGTCAACCTCCTCTGCACCCTCTCCAAAGCCTCCACACCTTTCCTGTAATGGAGCGACTAGAACTGCAAATAATACTCCAAATGCAGTCTAACTAAAGCCCTATAGAGCTGCATCATGACTTGCTGACTCTTATATTTAATGCCCCTAGCACAGAAGACAAGCATACCACACGTTTCACCCATACTGGTTAACATATGATGATCGTTTGTCAGCACTGGGCCTGTACTCGATAGAGTTTAGAAGAATGAGAGGGGACCTCATTGAAACGTACCGAATAGTGAAACGTTTGGATAAATGTGGAGAGGATGCTTCCTCCAGTGGAAGAGTGTCGGACAAGAGGCCATAGCTTCAGAATTAAAGGACATTCCTTTAGGAAGGAGAGGAGGAATTTCTTGAGTCAGAGGGTGGTGAATTGGTGGAATTCTTTGCCACAGAAGGCTGTGGAGACCAAGTCAGTGGATATATTTATGGCAGAGATAGATGGATTCTTAATTATTGCTGGTGTCAGGGGTTATGGGGAGAAGGCAGATGAATGGGGTTAGGAGGGAGAGATAGATCAGCCGTGATTGAATGGCGGAATAGACGATGGGCTGAATGGCCTAATTCTGCTCCTGTCACTTATGAGGCCTTCTTCACCACCCTATCTACTTGTGCTGCCTCCTTCAGTGAGCTATGAACTTGAACTCCAAGATCCCTCTGCACATCAATGCTGTTAATGGTCATGCCATTAAACGTATACTCCTTGCATTTAACCTGTCAAAGTGCATCACCTCACACTTGCTCAGGTTAAACTCCATCTGCCATTTCTCCACCCCTTTCTGCAGCTGGTCTACGTTCTGATATCTACTGACAGCATTTCTCGTTGTCTGCAACTCCTAATTTTGGTGTCATTAACAAACTTACTCACCAACCCATCTACATTTACGCCTCGGTCAGATATATATATATATATAATACAAAATCTCTCTAACTCTGGCCCCAGCCCATTCCTGAACTTTTATCCCTGTCCAATTGACTTTGCCTTCAGCAGCTATTTGGAACTTTCTCCCTCTGTGTCTCTGCACCTCCACAACTACCATGGGGTAAAAACAATCGGACCATATTCCCCATCTAGTTTAGTCTAGTTTCTTGTCACGTGTACCAAAAAGCTTTTTTGTTGCATGCTACCAGTCCATAGAACGACTATCCATGATTACAATCAAGCCGTCCACAGTCGAAATGTGTTGGAAGGAACTGCAGATGCTGGTTTAAACCGAAGATAGATACAAAAAGCTGCTGTAACTCAGCGGGTCAGGAAGCATCAATCTGAAGATGGGTCTCGACCCGAAATTTCACCTATTCCTTTTCTGGTCTGAAGAGGGGTCTTGCCCCGAAACGTCATGTATTCCTTTTCTCCAGAGATGCTGTCTGACCTGCTGAGTTCCTCCGGATTTTTGTGTCTAAGCCGTCCACAGTCCACAGACACAGGATAAAGGGAATAATGTTTAGCATCAGATAAAGTCCAGTAAAGTCCAATTAAAGATAGTCTGAGAGTCTCCATTCTATGCCTCTCATGAACAGATATACTTCTCTCAGATCACCCTCAGACACTCTTGCCTCCTTAAACCCCATTATAAGACATTCCTTGAAATCCACCAACTCCACCTAAGTTATAGGTCATCTCCAGAATCCCTGCTAAGGTAGTTCACATCAATTACTTTGATAATGTCCCTGAAAGCTGGAGATATTTTTAGTGCGTTAGAACTACGTAAATAAAACTTGTTACTGTGAGGGAAATGACTAGTGATATCGAGTGTGACTCTGTTAAACAATGGCAAAGTTGTCAGAGTTCAGAGGCTGGATTGATATCCCAGTGGGGGAGTGTGATATCATCCCATAGAATCACACCGGCTCTTCCACCTACATTGTCGGCAATGACCATCAAGCACCCATCTTGTTCTATTCTATGTGTCGGGGCAGCACGGTGGTGCAGCGGAAGAGTTGCTGTGTTACAGCGCTAGAGACTCGGGTTTGATCCTGACTACGGGTGCTGTCTGTACGGAGATTGTACGTTCTCCCCATGTGTTTTCTTCGGGAGCTGCGGTTTCCTCTCACACTCTAAAGATGTACAGGTTTATAGGCTAATTGGCTTGGTAAAATTGAAAGTTGTCCCTGATGTGGGTAGGATAGCGTTAATGTGCAGGGATTGCTGGTCAGCCTGGACTCGGTGGGCTGAAGGGCCTGTTTCCACGCTGTATGTTTAAACTAAACAGCAGATTGTAGTTTATGCCAATTCTAGACACAAAAAGCTGGAGCAACTCAGCGGTTCAGACAACATTTCTGGAGAAAAGAAAAAGGTGACATTTCAGGTCGAGACCCTTCTTCAGACCAGCCGGGAAGGATCCGAAACGTCACCTATTCCTTTTCTCCAGAGATGATGCTTGACCCGCTGAGTTACTCCAGCTTGTTGAGTCCATCTTTGTTGCTAAGTTATCTTGAGCCAATTCTGCACAAATCCCATTTTATTGCAGGCTACAGCTTTAAGTCCCAACGATATGTGTTGGTGCCACAGGTAACATTCTCTCACGGGCAAAACCACGGGCAGAGAGACAGAGTTATGATAAACTCTTTATAAATAATTACGTGGACATATTCTGGACGGCACGGTGGCGCAGCGGTAGAGTTGCTGCCTTACAGCGCTTGCAGCGCTGGAGACCCAGGTTCGATCCCGACTATGAGTGCTGTCTGTATGGAGTTTTTACGTTCTCCCCGTGACCTGCGTGGGTTTTCTCCAAGATCTTCAGTTTCCTCCCACACTTTAAAAATGTAGAGGTATGGAGGTTCATTGGCTTGGTGCATGTGTAAATTGTCCCAAGTGTGTGTAGGATAGTGTTAATGTGGGGGATCGCCGGTTGGCGCTGACTCAGTGGGCCGAAGGGCCTGTTTCTGTGCTGTATTGCTGAACTAAGATATTCAACAGCCCAGGATCCAAGGCTGGAACCGAGCGTGTACAGGACTAGTCTAATGCTCTCTGAAAACGTGGAGAGGTGGGACAACACACACACACACCCCCCCACACACGCACACACACTGACCCGACAATCTGAAGCAGTGGCAGATCCAACTACTCTACCTGGCTGGTGTGTGTGTTCTGCTTTTACCTGCGGCACTGTGTGGTTATGCGATTCATTCATCTCTTTCACCACAAACTTGTTTCCATCCGCAGAAAGACGGACTTTAATGACACAGGGACACTTCATCTTGTTGGTTCTGAAAAAGACAGTGGGAGGCAGTGTGTAAGCCAACTGGGTCAATCGATAAGGCTACAAAATGCTGGAGTAACTCAGCGGGTCGTGCATCATCTCTGGAGAAAAGGAACAGGTGACGCTTTGGACTGAGACCCTTCAGTTTTGTTTAGTTCAGTTTATTGTCACGTGTTCCGAGGTACAGTGAAAAGCTTTGTTGCATGCTAACCAGACAGTGGGAAGGCAATTGAGCCATTTACAGTGTATAGATAATAATAATAATAATAACATTTAGTGCAAGGTAAAGTCCAAACAAAGATAGTCCGAGGGTCACTAATGAGGAAGATCGCAGTTCAGGACTGCTCTCTCGTTATGGTAGGATGATTCAGACCAGCAATGTATGGCGATCTTTTACAATCATCACAGAATCCAACAGAAATATTCCATTGACATTGGCCATGAAGCAGTGTGAGTGGGAAGACAAGATGGTGTGATGAATGACTGCCCTTTGACTGATAATAAACTCTTTCACAAACTGGGGGGACTTGAAGCAACAGCTGTAACAAAATGTGATTCATGCAGGATTGGTGTAAGATAACATAGTGCATAACAAAGGAAATGGACTCAAAATGCTGGAGTAACTCAGCGGGTCAGGCAGCATCTCTGGAGAAAAGGAGTAGGTGACAATAGGTGCAGGAGGAGGCCATTCGGCCCCTCGAGCCAGCACCGCCATTCAATGTGATCATGGCTGATCATTCTCAATCAGTACCCCGTTCCTGCTTTCTCCCCATACCCCCTGACTCCGCTATCCTTAAGAGCTCTATCTAGCTCTCTCTTGAATGTATTCAGAGAATTGGCCTCCACTGCCCTCTGAGGCAGAGAATTCCACAGATTCACAACTCTCTGACTGAAAAAGTGTTTCCTCATCTCTGTTCTAAATGGCCTACCCCTTATTCTTCTGGTTGGGACCCTTTATCAGACTGAGAGTCAGAGGAGAGGGAACTAGGGGGATGAAGGGTTACAAAGAACAAA
This sequence comes from Rhinoraja longicauda, assembly GCF_053455715.1. Taxonomy (NCBI): domain Eukaryota; kingdom Metazoa; phylum Chordata; class Chondrichthyes; order Rajiformes; family Arhynchobatidae; genus Rhinoraja; species Rhinoraja longicauda. Next base: position 17,277 of record NW_027602237.1, on the reverse strand, counting down.
TGAATGAAAGAACAAATCAAAGCCAGCAACAATGATAAAGGAAAGGTGGAGCCCACAATGGTCTATTGTTGGCTGTGGAGAAGGTGATAACAAGTTGATACAAACAGTGAAACTAAGCAAGACGACAGTGAAATTGATAGAACGCCGAGAGTGGGAGAAACTTCTAGTTTACCTCCCCCCTGACTCTCAGCCTTAAGACGGGTGTCAAACCAAAACGTCACCTATTATTTTTCTCCAGAGATGCTGCCCTCCCCGCTGAGTCACTTCATCATTTTGTGTCTATCTCCAGTGTAAACCAGCATCTGTAGTTCCGTCCTACACACAGTACATAACAAGCTGGGTGCTTGATGGTCATTGAAGGCGGAAGACCCTGTGTGATCTAATAGGATAATATCACACTCCCCCACTGGGATATCAATCCAGTCTCTGAACCATAAAACACAAACTATCAAATTGTCAATTGTTCCAAGTGTGCAGGCAGTGGATGGCAAAGTGGGATAACATGGATAATACCGTGTCCCTTGTGTTAACACAGCAAATTGTATGTGACAAGTGGAATAGATAGGGTGAATGCACAAATCTTTTATCCAGGATAGGGGAATCAAGATCCAGATGACAGTTTAACATGAGAGGGGAAAGATTTAAAAAGAACACGAGGGGTAACCTTTTCTGCACAGTGTGGTGGTAAATGGAACTAGCTTCGGGAGGAGGTAGTTGAGGCAGGTACTCTAGCATTTAAAAGACATTTGGAAAGGCACATGGATAGGGAAGGTTCTGAGGGCAGGTGGGACTGGTGTACATGGGCCATCTCGATGAGCATGGGCAAGTTGGACCGAAGGGCCTATTTCTGTGTGGAATGACTCAACCACTCTATACAATCCCAGCGAGTAGGAATGGGAAAATGTGTGGTGGGGGAGAGAGGAGAGAGGTAAAAAGGTAGAGAGGAGAGAGGTGGAGAGATGGAGAGGGAGAGGTAGAAAGGGAGAGAGATGGAGAGAGGGAGAGAGAGAGAGAGAGAGAGAGAGAGAGAGAGAGAGAGAGAGAGAGAGAGAGAGAGAGAAAGAGAGAGAGAGAGAGAGAGAGGCGTGGAGACACACACACACACACAATCAAAGATGAAAACAAAGAGTGCAAAAGAGAGAAAAAAATGAAGAGAGGGGAGAGAGAGACAGAGAAAAAAAGAGAAAGAGACAGACAGGGGCAGCAGAGGAACTGCTGCCTCACAGCGCCGGAGACTCAGGTTCGATCCTGACTACGGGTGCTGTCTGTATGGAGAATGTACGTCTTCCCTGTGACCACGTGGGTTTTTCCCAAGTGGTTTCCTTCCACATTCTAAAGACGTGCAGGTTTGTGGGTTAATTTGCTTTTGTAAATTGCCCCTCGTGTGTAGAGAGTGGATGAGAAAGTGGGATAACATAGAACTAGTGTGAATGGATGATTGGTGGGCGGTGTGGACTCGATGGGCCGAAAGGCCTGTTTCCATGATGTAACTCCAAACAAAACTAACTACCCGGCTAAACATATTATTAAATTTAAAAGGATAAAAACATCTTTAAATAAGAAGGTAGGAAACAGGAGCAGGTGTCGACCATGTTCCATGTTCTCCCACTTTGTCATCCACTCCCAACACACTCGGGATGATTTACAGAGGGCCAATTAACCAAGAAACCCGCACGTTTTGGATACGGGAGGAAACTAAAGCCCACAGAAGAAACACAGCTGGTCACAGAGAGGACGTGCAAACTCCACACACGGAGAGCACCCGTGGTCAGGATGGAACCGGGATCCCCGGCGTTGTGAGGCAGTGGCTCTACCAACTGGGCCGCTGTGTCACCCCTGCAAGTATTTCCTCACCTCTGGATTGTCCGTTTGCCGGATCCTTTGGTCTTGAATAACTTGCCGCCGTGAATGCACGCGTAGTCGATCTCGGCAAAGTTCAGCGCGTCGTTCATCGGGCGCTTGGGTGCCCGACGCCGCTGCGCCTTGATGGTCCGTGAGTGCCTGGTCCACATCTGCACGGAGCTGTCCCTCTGGTAGCGCCGGTACTCCCGGTGCAGCTCGTTGTAGCTCGAGAACTCGGCGCCCACTCGGAAACCCACCACCTGGGACATGGCTGCACGTGCGTCAGATGGAGTTGGCAGACTGATCCCACCTGGAGAGCGGGCACTGAGAATAGACCACAGGCAGCAGCTGCAGGTCAGCCAAGGTAGAACACATCACAACAGCTCATATATAGAGTTCAAGAACAGCACGGTGGTCCAACTGTAGAGTCACCGCCTCACAGCGCCAAAGACCCAGGATCCATCCTTTGCTCGGATGCTGTCTTTACAGTTTACTTTAGACTTCAGAGAAGAAACAGGCCCTTCAGCCCACTGAGTCCGCACCAACCAGCGATCACCCCGTATACTAGCACTATACTACATGATAGGACAATTTACAATTTTACAGAAGCTAATTAACCTGCACGTCTTTGAAGTATGGGAGAAACACAAGATCTCAGCAATGCAATTCTCAGCATTGGGAGGAAAATCACGGGATTGTGGATCGGGGTTGGGGGCAATCCTTGATTCAGGTAGGCTGCAAGTTCCTGGGATTGGGATAATTGCCCGTGTGTGGGTGGGGGGTAATTCTCTGGGTTGGAGTAGGGGCATCTTGCAATGCTCAGCATTGGGATTGGGATAGCATTGGGATAAATCAATCCCTGATTTACATAGGATGCTCATTACTGGGAATGAGATCAAAATTGCCCGTGTGTGGGTGGGGGATAATTCCCTGGGTTTAGGGGAGGTGCATCTTGCGATATTCCACATTGGGATAGGGAACAATTCCTAATTTAGAAAGGATGGATATTTCTGGCATTGCAATAATAATAGCCCGTGTGCAGGTGGGATAATTGGGGAGGGGCATCCTGCAATGCTCAGCATTGGGAGGGATATCTGCGGGATGGAAGATCGTAATAAATCCCTGATTTCAGCAGGTGAAAATTCCTGGGATTGGGATAATAATCGCCCTTGTGCAGGTATGGTGGTAATACGCGAGTTCGGTATCTCAACTGCGCATGCCCAAGTCATAGGTCACTCGCGCTAAACGTTCTCGCCGGCTGAGCTGGTGCGTGTAGACAGACCTGCTTTTCATCCGTATTTTCCAGTTTTGCTTCTTCGAGGTAACAAAATGCTGCTTTGGAAACTAATAACTAGGCGTATTTACGGTTAATTTGTACAAAATTACGTTGATTTTGTTGGTTTTATTGCTTTGAGCTTCGGTGAGTAAGCAAAGCCATGCCAATTTTTGTTTGCATTGTAACTTGTACGGTATGTAACGGGCATGATTACAAGACCCTATTTGACTTAACATATGATTCACTTTATTATATATTTTGTTTTGTATGTTACTGGGCAAAGCCATGCACATTTGTGCAACTTTGGGCTGTGGGAGTACCACGTATCACCTGAATAAGTGGATGCAGAATGTGTGTGACAGCCACAACTGTCAATTTGCAAAGGGAAACTGTTTCTGCCCACCTCCCTTCAAACACTAGGAAAAAAAACTACAGTTGCTAGTTTAAATCGAAGGTAGACACAAAATGCTGGAGTAACTCAGCGGGTCAAGTAGCACCTCAGGAGAGAAGGAATGGGTAATGTTTCGGGTAAAGACCCTTTTTCAGAAGTCTGAAGCGAGATACCTAACTCGCTTATTCTCCAGACTTCTGAAGAAGGGTCTCGACACAAAACGCCACCCATTCTTTCTCTCCCGAGATGCTGCCTGACCCACTGAGTTACACCAGCATTTTGTGTCTACCTTCGATTTAAACCAGCATCTGCAGTTTATTTTCCTCGAGTTTGAAGGCAGGTGGGCAGAAACAGTTTCCTGTTGCAAATTGACAGTTGTGGCTGTCACACACATTCTGTATCCACTTATTCAGGTGATACGTGCTACTCCCACAGTCCAAAGTTGCACAAATGCGCATGGCTTTGCCAGTAACATATAAAACAAAATAAATAACAAGGTCAATCATATGTTAATTCGAATAGGGTCCTGTAAGCATGTCCATTACATACTGGTACAAGTTACAATGTAAAAGAAATTGTCATGATCTCGCTCACTCACTGAAGCATAAAGCAATAAAACCAACAAAATCATCATAGTTTTGTACAAATTAACCACATATACACCTAGTTAAGTTTTGAAAGCAGTATTTTCTTACCTGGAAGAAGTAAACCTGGAAAATACCGATGAAACGCAGGTCTGTATACACGCAGCAGCTCGGCCAGCGAGAATGTTTAGCACGAGTGACCTATGACCTGGGCATGTGCAGTCAAGATCCCGAACTCACTTATTCTCCAGGTTTGCACTGGGAGCATCCTGCAAGGACCCGCATTCGGAGGGAAATCCCCGGGATGGGAGATCTGAGGGGGAGGGGGGGGCAATCCCTGATTTAGATAGGATGGAAATTCATGGCTTTGGAATAATAACCACCCATGTGCGGTTGGTGGGATAATTCCCCAGGTTTGGGGAAGGGGGCATCTTGCAATGTTCAACATCGGGATAGGGGGTCGGGATCAATCCCTGATTTAGATAGGATACAAATTCATGGGATTGGGATGTAAATGCCCATGTATGTGTGGGGGATAATTCCCTGGGTTTGGGGTCGGTGCGTCGTGCAATGCTCAGTATTGGGATGGAAATCCGCGGGATAGTAGATTGGGATCAATCCCTGAATGAGGTTGATGCAAATCCCTGTGATTGGGATGAAACTGCCCGTGTGGGGGGGGGGGGGGGGGGGTTAATGAATGGGGACGGGGGGGGGGGGGGGGCGGCAGCTCCAGCTCCAGCCCGGTGGTCGCGGTGCAGGATTGGGACGATCCCGGATCCCTGGGCCCAGGGATGGGGGTTTCCCGCGTATTTGGCGGCGTCTGACGCGCAGCCGCGGCCCCGGCGCTTTGTGGCGGCTCCGCTCCGCTCCGCTCCGGGCCCGGCCCGAGGTTGGCGCATGCGCTGCCGGCACACGGGCACCGCTCTCAGAGCCCCCGGGTCACCTACCGGTCAACACTGAGCGGCCCCGCCCCCCCCCGCTCTCTCTCTGGGTCACTCTCCGCCCCCACCCCTCGACATCCGTGTCCGGGCCGCCCGGTCTCCGCTCTCCGGCCGCTCCACATCCGCCGGCACCGCCGGCCGCCCTGCACATGCGCACTGCCGCCGCCCGCACGTCCCCGGCCGCCCTGCACATGCGCACTGCCGCCGCCCGCCCCCGGCCCGGACCTGACATGCGCACTGCCACCGCCCGCGCGTCCCCAGCCGCCATGCACATGCGCACTGCCGCGGCAACTGGTCGGCGCCGGGCACTTTCTCGCTCCCTTTGCATTGTGGGAGATCTTGCCGCCATTGCTACCCGGTCGCCGCCCCGCCGTGACCGCTGAAACCCGACGCCGAATCACTCCCAAGATAGACACGAAACCCTAGAGGAACTCAGCGGGGCCGGCGGCATCTCTGGATAGAAGGAATTGGGGGACGTTTCGGGTCGAGACCCTTTTTTCAAACACCCTCTCGTTTTAGTGTTTTTAGTTTATTTAAAGATACAGCGCGGAAACAGGCCCTTCGGCCCAGCGAATCCATGCCGACCACCGATCACCCGTACACCAGTTTTGTTCTGCACACTCGGGACGTGAGTCAAGAGTGTTTCATTCTCTAATGAACCAATTAGAACAATGAAATTCTTACTTGCAGCAGCACAGCACAATATGTAAACATAGTACTCTGTAAACAATGTTATAAACAGAAGGAAAAGATTACGTTTTGGGTTGGGTCTGAGAAAGGGCCCTGCACGTCTTTGGAATGTGGAAGGAAAGAAGAGCACCCCCAGAAAACCCATGCGATCAAAGGGCACCCATATTCAGGATCGATTCCATGTCCCCGGCACTTTTAGGCAGCAACTTTACGGCCACTGTGCTGCCCCGTAGTATTGAACTGAATTAAACATAGCTGTAAAGGGGGACATAGCGTGACTTAGATATTTAAGACTGAAAATGAATAGTTTGTTATTTTTAGTAACCAAAGTTACCAACATTTAATTTTTTTAAATCAAGATATAGTGGCACTGCTGGTAGAGTTGCTGCCTCACACCCAGAGATCTGTGTGCGATCCTGGAGAAGTGTCTCGACCCGAAACGTCACCCTTTCCTTCTCTCCTAGATGCTGCCTGACCCGCTGAGCTACTCCAGCATTTTGTGATACCTGTCCTTGGGCACTGTCTGTGTTCAATTTGCACATTCTCCCTGCAAGTGTGTAGGCTTCCTGCCACATCCCATAGACAAATTGGGTTTGGAGGTTAATTTGTCTCTAAAATTGCCCCAAATGTGTAGGGAGTAGGTGAGGAAAGTGGGATAACAGAACTAGTGTGAATGGGCAATTGATGGTCATGTGGACTTTGTGAGCCGAAGGGCCTGTTTCCATGCTAAATCTCCGTTGGAAATATGCAAGAGACCAAAGTATGAAGATGCACTGAAAACCTAGAGGGCTGAAAGATTAGAGGAGGTAGTGTGAATGGTGAAATTCATATTTCTTTTTAATTTACTCTGTTGACCACAGGTTAGCTGTATAAATCGCAAACTGGTTCCTGATTTTATTTTTGATTCTGGCAGTGAATGCCACATGCAAAATTATTAAAAACAGCATAAATCCCCCCACCCTCATCACCCAGTTCCTTTTTACTCCTCCATCCACTCACCTCCCTCCCTTCCCAATTCCAATTCAACCATTTTTCTGCCCCCATCCTTGTTCATGCCAGCCCTGGTTCTACATTTTATGCGCCATTTGCATTATTTTGTCTTCTGTATTTATAACCTCTAACTAACTCACCTGCCAATTAATCCTTCCTCACCTAGATAGACAAAAAATGCTGGAGTAATTCAGCGGGTCAGGCAGCATCGCTGGAGAACATGGATGGGTGACAGAACATGCATTGGACAGATCCAGGATGGGGAGGAATCTGCCTACAGATGGGAAGTGACACAGCTGGCATCCTGGTGCCATCGCAACAACCTCGAGCTTTATGCTCTAAAGACAGTGGAACTAATTGTAGACTTTCAAAGAGATCCACCTCCCCTACACCCACTCACCATCAACAACACCAGTCACATCTGTGGAGTCATTTAAGTTCCGTGGAACCATCGTCTCCTGGGACCTTAAATGGGGGGGGGGGGGGCACCATCGATTCCACCGTCAAAAAGGCCCAACAGAGGATGTACTTCCTGCGGCAACTGAGGAAACACAATCTGCCACAGGCAATGATGCTCCAATTCTACACTGCTATCATTGAGTCTGTCCTCACCTCCTCCATCATGGTCTGGTTTGGCTCAGCCACCAAGCGCCACATCTGGAGGCTGCAACAGATCGTTCGCTCAGCTGAGGTTGTTGGCTGCAACGGATCGTTCGCTCAGCTGAGGTTGTTGGCTGCAACCTTCCCCCCCATTGACGAACTGTGCAGTGCAAGGGCCAGGAAGCGAGCGGTTAAGATGATCTCTGACCCCACTCGCCCTGGCCACAAAATCTTTGAAGTACTTCCCTCTGGAAGGCGACTCCGGACTGTCAAAGCAGCCACAGCCAGACATTAAAACAGCTTTTTTTGCACGAGTAGTTGTTCTACTCAATAACCAAAGTCTGTAGTCTCTTTTTTGCTCTGGTTTATTTTCACTTACATGTTTAGACCATAATATTGTATCCGTACTGTTTCGATGTGTTTATGCTTCATTCTTAATTGTTAAATGTATGTTTGCGTTGTGATTTGTGAGCGGAGCACCAAGGCACATTCCTTTGAAATGCACATACTTGGCAAATAAACTTATTCATTCATTCAGGACTTCGGACTGATCATCAGGGTCAGCCGATCACATCCTAGCTCTTATCCCATCCCTTACCCTCAAATCTTTCTATCAGCTATCTCCCCTCTACGCCATCACTCTGAAGAAGGATCCTGACCTGAAACATGATTTGTCCTCTACTTAAACAGATGCTGCCTGATCCAGATTCCTCCAGCAGTTGTTTTTTAAAAATCTTTGCTTTGGACACTGATTAGGATCTTGACCCCACTCATCACCTATTCCTTTTCTGCAGAGATGCTGCCTGACCCATTGAGTTACTCCAGCTTTGTCTGTCTGTCTTCAGTTTCCAAAGCCCTGCCTTGAACATTTACATGATTCAGGATGGCCCATTTCCTTTTTTATTTAAAAAATAAAATATATTCAGAAAGATATGAAAAGAAGAAATCCAAAATTGTACATGGGGTTTTATATTCACAATCTTTATCCATCTGTACATGGTGCTATCGGCTTAATAGATTCTATTATGACAATGCACCAATGTCACTCATGTGGCCTCTGAAAAGTACCCTGATATGTTTGTGGGACTCTGCCCCACGTTTTCTAATATTGGCAGGGTGTGAAGGGCTCCAATCTGCAACATCGCTTGCCCATTCCCTCCAGAGATGCTGCCTGACCCACTGAGATACTCAAGCACTTTGTGTTTCAATCAGTTTTCCAGTTCTCTGTCTCTCCTTAGATACCAGCCCTTCCCTACAAAGCCTTTGCATTGACAGCATGAACCAGGCCACTTAAACAAACTGGAAGAACAGCAGCTCATATTCCCCTTGGGTAGCTTTCAAACCAACAGTATGAACATTGAATTGTCCATTTTCAGTCAATGTCCAACTAATCCCCCCCCCTTCCACACACCCTCTGTCTCTCCCATACCCTCTGTCTCTCCCATACCCTCTGTCTCTCCCATACCCTCTGTCTCTCCCATACCCTCTGTATCTCCCATACCCTCTGTCTCTCCCATACCCTCTGTCTCTCCCATACCCTCTGTCTCTCCCATACCCTCTGTCTCTCCCATACCCTCTGTCTCTCCCATACCCTCTGTCTCTCCCATACCCTCTGTCTCTCCCACACCCTCTGTCTCTCCCATACCCCCTCCCCTCCCATGTGCCCCAGTGGACTCCCATCTATTTTTCCACACCCCTCTCCCCACCTGTTACATTCCTCCCTCCAGCTTCAGGGTCATATCAGGGTCAGTACAGGAGAAGTGGGCCATAGTCCTGTGCTGGACTGTCCACTGTTTCCTCTGCTTGCCGGCCTGGTCTGAAGCAGGGTCTCAGCCCAACCCGTCACCCCTTCCTCCTCTCCAGAGGAGATGCTGCCTGTCCCGCTGAGTTACTCCAGCCTTTTGTGTCCATCTGCTGCTCCATCAATGAATGGCCACCACGTGACGCGCGGCCCCGCCCCGAATCATCAATGAATGGCCACCACGTGACGCCCAGCCCGGCATGAATGGAGATCACGTCACCCTCCCGCCCCAAACAATGAGGGAGCGACTGGCACCTACCGGCCCCGCCCACTCAAAATCAACCTAACGGAGGGTCGCGTGAAGTCCCCGCCTCGTCACTGGACGGAGGGTCACGTGACGTCCCCGCCCCGTCACTGGACGGAGGGTCACGTGACGTCCCCGCCCCGTCATCAGCGCTGCCGCCACGTGACGTGACGCGCCGCCATCTTGCCGCCGCGGGCACGAGGCCGGTGGAGGGGGAGCGGCGGCGGTCGGGAAGCTGCAGGTTTCAGCGCCGCTCCTGTCCGTCCGTCTGCGGGTCCGGGCCCGGCCGCGGGTCCAAGCGGCGACACCCAGCGGGTCCACAGCTCACAATGGCGGCGTCAAGCGTCGTCCCTGTCTGAGGCCCCGCCCCCCCCGGGCGCTCCCTCCCTCCCCCCCCGGGCGCTCCCTCCCTCCCCCCCGGGCGCTCCCTCCCCCCCCCCCCCCGGGCGCTCCCTCCCTCCCCCCCGGGCGCTCCCTCCCCCCCCCCCCCGGGCGCTCCCTCCCTCCCCCCCGGGCGCTCTCTCCCCCCCCCCCCCCGGGCGCTCCCTCCCTCCCCCCCCGGGCGCTCCCTCCCCCTCCCCCCCCGGGCGCTCCCTCCCCCTCCCCCCCCGGGCGCTCCCTCCCTCCCCCCCGGGCGCTCTCTCCCCCCCCCCCCCCGGGCGCTCCCTCCCTCCCCCCCCGGGCGCTCCCTCCCCCTCCCCCCCCGGGCGCTCCCTCCCTCCCCCCCCCCGGGCGCTTGTCCCTTCCCAGGGCCCCGGGCGCTCCCTCCCCCCCCCCCCTCCCCGGGCGCTCCCTCCCCCCCCCCTCCCCGGGCGCTCCCTCCCCCCCCCCCCGGGCGCTCCCTCCCTCCCCCCCCCCCTCCCCGGGCCCTCCCCCCCCCCGGGCGCTCCCTCCCTCCCCCCCCCCGGGCGCTTGTCCCTCCCCCCCCCCCCCCGGGCGCTTGTCCCTTGGGCCGTGTTATGTGAAACACTACTTGACGCGTTCAAACAGGTGGGAATCTGTAAATCGTCCCGCATTTCGCGTTGAGACCAAGAGGGGGGTCGAGGTGTCCCAGCGGTAGAGTTGCTGCCTGACAGCGCCAGTGTCCCGGGTTCGACCCTGACTACAGGTGCAGGCTGTACGGCGTTTGTACCTTCTCCCCACAGCTTCAGACAGTGGGTTTACTCCGGTTTCCACCCCCACTCCGAAGACGTCAGGTGGAGAATTCTTTAGTGTGTGGAAAAGGTGGTGGTAATAGTGAGGCGAGACTTCCACTGCTGAATCACTATCGCTGAATTACAATATGTACTCATTACAGATTCTTTCATCCTCCTGCAGTATGGACAGTAATATCAATTGGCTAATAGAGAAGTGCTACGGATTCCTGCCCTTCCTGTGGTTGTACAACTCCTGATTGAAGAGGATGATTTACCAGGAGCCCTGCTGCGATTATGTTGCAATAGGTAGGTTCAGAGGTGCCATGTGATTATGTACCCTATATAAATTGCACAATTAAAAATCTGGTCATGTACAGAATAAAAGTAGTTTGTACGAGTTGTCTTTGGAAGTGAATCAGATGGTTGACACACTTTTGCCAACGTTACTGATTTGAATGTTGCCAAATCATCCTCAAAGTTACTGTTAAACTAAAGTTGACTGACTAAAAGAAAGGAATAGAATAAAGAACATTATGGCTCTTTGGCCCACAATGTCTGTGTTGCCAAGATGTCTGTTGAAATTATGCCACTATAAATCATCTACCTGCAGCTGATCCATACCCCTCCATTCCCTGCATACCCAGGTGCCAATCAAAGGATATAGAACAATACCATAGAACAGGCAAAAAACCTGATAAATAACTAATTGTCGAGTTCAGCATCTTACATTGTTTTAGTCACTCCCCTGAGCAGCAGGGAGAGAATCAAAGTACTGCATTCCAGTTACTTAGTCTTGGCCCTTGATGCTTGCTGCAGCACCTACACTTCCATAATAGCTGATGGACTCTCAATTTCGCTGCCTACTAAGTTGGACAGCAGTTTTGAGCAAAGATACTAGAGGAACAACCCTAAAAACCATAGTATGTCACGGTGCCGTTTTTGTAGGCAGAAACTTGCAGAAACATTTAAAAAGAAAAATAACAAATCTGAGTTGATAGATTAGATATATTCTGCATTTTAATGGGAACATACTGTTCCCCCAAAGCACTGATTACAGTACGAGAGGCATAGCGAATGGTGGGTTGTGCCTACTAAAATGGCGGATGTTATGCTCCTTTGTATACTAAAGTTCAGTATAGGTGACTTCAACGGAGTAGTCCATTTTGTTCCTCTAGTATCTTTGGTTTTGAGTGGCGCTAAATATGTAGGCTTTGGATTCATTCCAGAGGGTCCTCGAATGAAATTCAACTGCTGCAGCTCGACTTTTACGCATATTGTTTGTAAAATCTTCACCCCCTCCTCTGGTTATCTCCTCTTTAAACTCTCAGTCCTGGTGCAAGGTCTCGACCTGAGACATAGATTATTCCTTTGCTTCCACAGTACTTGGAAGCACCTGCTGAGTTCCTCCAGTAATGTGTTTGTTGCAGTACAATTATGCTATTTTTTTTATGTTAACAGAAATTATTTTCCCCCCACAGTCAAGTATGGACAGATTGCCTCTTTCAAGAATGCTGACAGGAAATTCAACATTCGTGCCCTGATGTCCGAGGTAAAATAGGGAAAGGCTTATTATTGGAATTAGTTTTTATTTAAATGTATTACAGGAATACAATTTACTGAGGCGTTGTGTTGCTTTACTGCCCTGGAGCTAACACTTCACACTCACATTGCCCCTCATCATTTAACCTCCCCACCATCTTTCAAATGAAAGAAAAACATTGTGGACATTCCCAAAACAATAGGAGAGATTAGACAGCAGGTGGTGTAATGTCAATGATGATGAAGGTATGTTGCTCATTTAGTGGAGATTACAGACTTTGTAAATCTGAAAGTCTTTACTTGTTTTGGTCATTGTTCAATTTCTTGTTAATCACTTTGAACAGAAATTTTCAACAACTAGCTTTTAATATTCATAGATCTGACACAAATGGATTAAATTGGCAATAATTTGGCAATCTTGTCCTCTCCATAATAAAAATTGCACAGCACTGGGGTGCAAGGAAATTGCCTATTTGTTATCTCATTGATAGCTTTGTAACAGTTGTTTTACTCTTCACTAAGTGGAAAAGTATATTATGTCTATTCTGTTGACCAAAATCCTTTCCTCAATGTTTTATTCTTTTCCTGATAAGTATAATTTCACATTTTTCTACAAATATTTTATCATTTTTACAGCTCTTCTAGTGTATCCATATTTTTTAAAAATAGCATAGCAACTGAAACACAACATTTAAGCTTTTCAAATTTTCGTTTTGTCCCTCCATAAATATGTTTGGTTTGCTTTTGCTTGAACCTTTTAAACCACTTCATGATTTTTTGTATATTTGTACGTCCAAATTCATTTTTTCCCTTTAGATTCTCAGACAGCTAGCCTAGAATTTTGACACATCAGAAAAACAGGAGTTACAACGTTGAAAATTGTATTAATGTGACATCATGTAATTTTGCTTACATTTTTGGCACATCAACATCTATCATTATTCGCATATGATTATTTTAATGGGTAATTTGTTAACCTCACATATAGCTCAGCAAAATAATGGCAATGCCCAAATTCATTTCCAGGGAGATTTTCAAAGATGTTGGTCTATATAACGAAGGCATCACAAAATGCTGGAGTAACTCAGTGGGTGAGGCAGCATCTCTGGAGGGAAGGAATGGGTGACGTTTCGGGTTGAGACCATTCTTCGCTGAGTTACTCCAGCATTTTGTGATACCTTCGATTTGTACCAGCATCTGTAGTTATTTTTCTAAACAACTTGGTCTGAATAACGAATGCCATTGATCATGGAGAAGAACCAGCTTTTAATAATCATGAAGCTGAAACTGAATGTCTTTAAACAGCAAGTCTGTGTGTTTGCCTGTGTATAATCCATATCCCTTCATTCCTTGCACATTCATGTGCCTATCAAAAAGCCTCTCAAGTGCCATTATCGTATCTGTCTCAACCACAGCCTTGGCAGTGCATTCCAGGCACTCAACACCCACTGTGTGAAAAAAAAATCTTTAAAAAAACCCTCAATAATTTGCAATCAAAATTATCTCATAGTGCCTCTCTGGCTAATCGTGGTTGTCAATAAGGTAGTCCTCAAGCCAACATAGTTTAGTATTTATTTCTGGAGTGGCTGAATTAAAATTTCAAAGTTACTGAGTTCCGATTGAATTCTGCCTCATATGTGGAAAGACATATGACTCTTCATGGAGGCATTGGAGAGGATACAAACATGATCAACAGGTGTGGGACCAAAATTGGGAATTGCTACTCATCTTTTGAACAATTAGTTAATTTGACTGGGAAAAAGAGGAACTTAACAAGATACTAGTGTTCTCCATTTCACCCACTACCAACCCTTGCAGACAACCATGGCTTATTGCAGACCGAACCATATGTCACTTTAACCACTTCTTTGCTGTGGAGAGCCAGTAGAGGGCTGAGGCCCTATTTCAGGTTCCCAGTGTAGTGATGGAGAGGGCAGCGACCCGTGCTAAGTTCCTGACACAGCAGTGCCATCACCAACAGGCCATTCAGACTTTGCAGCCAGAACCACCATTCAATATTATCATGGCTGATCATCCAGAATCATACCCTGTTCCTGCTTTTTCCCCGTATCCCTTGATTCCGTTATCCCCAAGTGCTATATCTAACTCTCTTTTGAATACATCCAGTGAATTGGCCTCCACTGCCACCTGTGGCAGAGAATTCCACAGATTCACAACTCTCTGGGTGAAAAAGTTTTTCCTCATCTCAGTCCTATTCTTAAACTGTGACCCCCTGGTTGTGGACTCTTCCAACATGGAGAATTTTTTTCCTGCATCTAGCCTGTCCTATCCCTTAATGTTATGTTTCTATAAGATCCCCTCTCAATGAATATAAACCCAGTCTAAATTCCAGTGAATATAAGCCCAGTATCTCCCTCCTTCTGCTTTGCATTTCACTTCTTTTCTCTAATTATCTGACAGTCTTGTGTCTCTTTTTATCTTCACCGTTTGTCCCCCCATCTGCTTATAAAACCCCCTCGCCTGTATCCACTTGCTCGGCTTTGTCCCCTCCCACCTTTTTTTCAGCTTTCTTGCCTTCCCTATTAAAACCAAAACATCACCTATTCATTCCCTCCAGTGATGTTGCCTGACCTGCTGAGTTATACCAGCACTCTATGTTTTATTTTTGGTGTGCTAGTTGTAAATGTGCGCTGGATCTACTAAGTGATTTGGTTTTATGTACCCTGCTACCATATCTTTAATTTAATTTCCCTAATGCTGATGCCAGCCTAACTGATCTGAAGTTCCTCATTTTCTATCTCCCTCTCTCCTGAAATAGTGAAGCGTCATTTGCTCTCTTCGAACTTGTGTGAACCATTCTGCAACCTACGGAATTCTGGAAGATGATGAACAGTGCGCCTGCCTGAAAGGCTGCGGATCAAGTTCTGGAATTTGGGCAGCTATTTTCCAGCCGGCACGGACACCATCTTCTATGTCACCAACTCTACGACTACTTGAAACTGGCAAGACCTCTGATACACACAACACCGTGGAAACCTGGAGCGCTCTCCCCAAAAGGCTTTTTGGATGCTGTGGGTCAGTTGGTATTTTCAATGCCATGATAAATAAGATTTTTGGTGGGAGGGTTAATGAGGGATTCGGAGCAAAACGTGCATAAATTAATCTGAGCACAGGCCTTCCCTGACTAACAAATGGATTTGTACAGATGTTGATTTTTGTATTTGTCAGAAAATAGGCAAAAATTACTCTATGGTACCATTCTACTGCATTTTGTAATGAATGGCATTAAAAAAACCACATAATGCTGTCAAGAAGGAACGATTATTAAGAGACAAAACTAGTTCTGACGTTCCTAGAAATGAACGTATGTAAGTACATTGGACTTTTGAATTTAATATTGGAGCTTTTCTGCATGTCTGAGTTTCTCGTAAGTGGGGCATTTGTTACTCTGGGACGGCCTGTGTTCTGCTCTGTCATGATTCAATGGCAAGAAAAATATTAGAGAAACTGAATTGAATATGTTTTTTGCTTTGAAGAGGAATGTTATGCAGATCATGTAATTGAGGTAGAGAAAAGTATTTATGGCACTTGGACTATAATTTTATATTCATGAGTGAGGGGCGGAATGCTGAGGCACAACAAATTTGCCATATGCTTGTTTAGTTTCTGTGATGAAAAATGATTTGTAATCTGGCAAGCAAAGTCTTTAATGGATTGTCTTGCGATTCCCAGGCATACTTTACACATGCCTGGCAATTTCACGTCAAAGATCAAAAGTATTGCCTTTGATTCTTTTTCACTAAATCAGTATTCCTTGGTTAGAAACCTTTATGCCTTTGGCAAGAACCGTATGTACCTGACTGATCTATGAACTCTCCTTTTAACCTTCTCTAAGCACTACAATCCCACTTTCTTTGGATTTTTCATGTAATTGAAGACTTTCATCTTGATAGCATTCTTGCTGTTTTATGCAGTTGAGCAGACTGATGTAGAAGAGATTTGTAAAAACAGCATACCTGACTTGCTTTTATACTTTGCTTCTCTGTTCCAAAGGTTCTGTGTTCCTTTTTTAAACTGTCTAAACCAACTTGTTCTGCAATTGTTAAAAATTGCCTTTGTACATCTGCAGCAGTCTCTGTCCCAACATCCCCATAAAATTGTACCATTTAGTTTACATGGAACTCTAGAGGTGAGAGCTGGGTTACTGTTCCTTCTCCGTTGTTTAGGTAGCACTCTATGCAGTGCAGCTTTGATTGCAGGCATGAGATGATGTGGAATGCTTGGTTTTAGGTACTGGTGAGTCCAACCAGTGACTGGACTGGGACTCAAGCAATAGACAACTCTCGACCGTCATTAGAGGCAAAAATTGGATATTGAGAACTACTGTAGAATTGCATGCAAACATGGGTGACAAACTGCATTAATATTTCCCATGATTACAAGCATCTGATAATACCACAAAATGGTCATGCCAGAAGTATGCAAAACACTTTCGCTTTAAACTAATAATCCCATTACAGATTGCCTTGCTTGCAAAGCCTGGATGTTTTGGGGTCACCACCAGAGTGGTAAATGTGACTTGTATCCTTCCTGAGTAATCGATTTAAAATGCATTTACAAGTTCATGAGTCATTCGAGTTTAGTTAGCCATTCGCCCCATTGAGTCGACCCCGCCATTCAATCATGGCTCATCTACCTTTCCTCCTCAACCCCATTCTCCTGCTTTCTCCCACAACCTTTGACATCCTTACTAATCAAGAACATGTCAATCTCTGCTTTAAGTATACTCAATGACATTGCCTTCACAGCCATCTGTGGCAATGAATTCCACAGATTCACCACCCGATGACTAAAGAAATTCATCCTTGTATTTATATGGATATGTCCTTTTATTCGGAGGCTGTGCCCTGTGGTCCAGGACTCTCCCACTAGTGGAAACATCCCCTCCACATCCACCCTTTCCAAGCCTATCATTATTTTGTAAGCTTCAATGAGGTCCTCTCATCCTTCCAAACTCCAGTGAGTACAGGTCCTGAGCGGTCAAACGCTCATACGTTAATCCAATCGCCCTCTGGATCATTCTCGTAAACCACCTGTGGATGTCGGCACAGCCAGCCCCCACCTCCGATGTGGGCCCAAAACTGCTCACAATGCTCCAAATGCAGTCTGACCAGTGCCCTCTAAAGCTTCAGCATTATATCCCTGTTTTATATTCTAATCCTCTCGAAATAAATGCTTTTAGATCACTTGCCAGGCTTTGTACCCCCCCCCGCCCTCTTTTT